>NC_141538.1:8475000-8607500 GCF_021556685.1 Rattus norvegicus | reverse complement strand
CTTCTAAAACACAGGTGGTTCACAAAGTATCCACGATATGCACCCAGTGACAATCTGCTTGCCATCCCATGGTTCTGTGGCCTAAGAGCCACCTGACCTGCATGAATAAAATAACTTTCTGGAAGAAACTTGGGAACCTCATAAAAAGAAAGGAGGCAGCAGCAACATTTAAAAAGAAAACAAAATCACATGGCAAACGGTGTTCCAGAGTCTTATCATCCTCACACTGCGGATGGAAATCCAAGTGCTACTGAGTCCTTGCTATATGTTTACAGTGTCCTTACAGCTTTAAGTGCTTTATCTCAATCAAATCATCAAATCTTGGTGATAATGCAATGGGATGCATTTCAAACAGAAGAAAAACTACTACTACCTGGCTCCAAGTCATACAACAAGAAAATGGGAGGACTGGCATTTCCCTGAACCTAGATTTCCCTAAAATTGGATAGACACTGGGAAATGTAAAATAGAATTAGCTTGAAGTAGTGCTGAGTTCAGGTTTGTTTTGGCTTGAGTTATAAGCTCCAACAGGTGATTTTCAGGTCAGTGTAAGGGGGGCGCTGGAGAGCCCCTGGGACAGGAAGATGAGCTATTTTAGGCAGAGCTGGAATGTGTTCCAGACAGTCAGTCAAGGGAGAGTGTTAAAAGATTACCCACAAACACAGAGGAGGGCTCGACAACAATGTAGCCCCTTCAGGGAGAAACGGACAAGTTTCGGCAAAACACTGTATGAGTTTCCACTAATGAATGGGGGGTCAATGATGGAAGAAGGGAAAGGTAGCTCTCCAGAGGGCTGAGGCCGAGATCTCCACAAAACAATCACTGGGACTCATCTCTTCATGCTGATGGTTCACAGACACATAACCAGTGCAAGCTTAGTGAAAACCAGGGCAATAAAACGCACACAAGGAAATTTGTTTTAACAGATAAAAGCTCAGTGATCTAGTCTATGTTTTAAAACAGAAGAAAAAAAGCCATTTTAAATGTACTGGGTAAGGTTCTTTTTTAAAAAAAGATTCATTAAGTACAGAGTGTATCCAAATTTTTGCCTAAAACATGCAAAGAAGCCTTTCATGACATGATCGTCTCAAGAATAGATGTAACGGTAAAGCAAAGCCTGAGCAGGCTTGAGTGTAGATGGGTCTGGGACATGAGATAGTCCCCATCCCCCAAAGTCTTCACTTTCTCTTTCCACTTGAACCCCTTTGTTTAATGAAAGAACCCTTTCCCCTCCTAAGTTCTTTGTAACTTTATAGCTAGAATTTAGTACAGGAGCTGCAAAGCTAAGTGACAGAAGAGAAAGAAACGGTGGGGAGAAATGGAGAAAATAAGACTGATTTGGAGCAGAGAGAAAATTAGCAACACATAGGGAGAATGCTGCCTACCCTGTACACATATGGTTCTGTGGCTCATGTCTGATTAAGGAGTCCTTGTAAGTCCACCTATGCACAAAATTTTTAAAAATGATTTAGTAGACATAGATGGCACAGTGTGTAGCCAACATAAGTATGAGACAAGTGTTGAAATCCACCTCCGTGAGGCAGAAATCTCAGTCAGATATCCCATGCCCACTTTTGAATATCTGTTTTCTTTTAAGAAAAATTTAAGGATTATATTGCAAATTAAACAAGAATTTCTAGCCTTATTAGACTTAAACATCTTTTTATTGGTCCAGCTTTCCTTGAGAGAGACCAACAAGACATTTTGTTTTGTTTTGTTTTGTTGACACAGGGTTTTACCTCAAATTCACCACATGGGATTGGTTTAGTCTAGAAGGGTAAGCATGCTTGTGCGCATACAAGAGGACTTGACCTTAATTATCCAATTCTCATGGAAGAAGGTAGGCTCTGCCATGTGCCCTTGTAATCCTGGCTCTGTGAGGACATCAGTGGGGCTCATGGCTGTCAATCTAGCTCCCATTCTTAAGATGCAGACTAATAGGGCAGCTGGACACCCACCCTTCTCTTCTAACCTACACGATGAACACACATGAATACATACCACCCTTCCCCCATAACTACTTGCTCATGTACAATGAATTGACGATGACCTTGAGCTTCTGATCCTCCTGCCTTCATCCCCACGTAGTGGTGATAAAGCCATGTGCCATCATGCCCAAGATTACACAGTACTGGAGATGGATCAACCTAGACCTTCATACAAATAATTCAACCACTTTATTGACTGAGCTACAAGAAATTATTTTATTTTATTTTTTCCCTATGAATGAGTCTTTTATATTTGGCTGTTTTCTAAGTAACATTTTGGTTTTTAGACAGGGTTTCTCTGTGTAGCCTTGGCTGCCCCGGAACTTACTCTGTAGACCTGGCTGAAGTCAAACTTGGAGATCCATCTGCCTCTGCCTATCAAGTGCTGGGATTAAAAGTGCGTACCACCACTACCCAGCTGATAACATTTTATTTTATTGTTGAAATAAAGAACAAAGTCAATTAAACAAAAAGGAAAGAAATCAGTAAAGTCTTTGCTTGAGCTTAACCAAATTGCTTGTTGTTTGTTAAGAAGGTTACTGAATGATGCTCATATCAAAGGTGAGTTGGACTACTTATGGCAAGCAGCAAGAGGGAAGAGAGATTATGAGACAATCAGGGGAGATGTCCTCACAGAGCTGGGTTTGAACCCATGCTGAGAAAAGTGACCGGGTCACTGTCTTAGGGTTTCAGTGTTGTGAACAGACACCATGACCAAGGCAACTCTTAAAAGGGCAACATTTAATTGGTGCTGACTTATGGTTCAGAGGTTCAAAGCCCACCCCCACAGTGACACACTTCCTCCAACAAGGTCACACCTATTTCAATAAGGCCACATCTCCTAATAGTGCCGCTCCTTGGGCCAAAAATATTCAAACCACCACAGTCATAGATAGGGGTTGTTGGGAAGAAAGCATGTGAGAGAGCTCAGCTAGCATGGGAACAGAAAACAGAGACATTCTGAGGACAAGAAGGAAGTCAAGGATATGCCTTCCTGAACAGAGTAAGAAAGAGGGGCCCTCCAAAGTGAGCAGGGCAGAAGACAGAGCAGGGACCTGCCTTGTGAGAAAGAAAAGAACTTGTGGGTCAGAAAGCCTAAAGGTGAAAACCTTCCAGAGGAGAAAAAACACCCAAGATGGCTCCATGAATAGAAGTGCTCACTGCCAAGCCTGAAGCCTGGAGTTCCGTCTCCAGAGCTCACAGGTAGAAGAAAAGAACTGATAGCCAAGCTGACTTCTGATTTCCACACATGCACCGGCCATGCAAGCTTCAGCATATGCCACATACAGAGACACGCATACTAAATTTATGCACGTAAAACACACAAACAAAACCCGAAGGCTAAAAAAACAAACAAAAAAAAAACAAAACAAAACAAAACAAAAAAAACCAAAAAACCCTGAAGGCTGTGTTGGTAAAAACCCGAATGAAAACAGATGACGTTAGCAGTTTGTCTTCAGAAGCGCGCTTTTGCTTTGGTATTTGCTTATGAAGGTGGGGAATGAGAGAAGGGTTCCATCTACTTGTTGAAGACATGCACAATTTGTGTTCAAACTGGTCAGAAAAGAATCATACCCATGTTCACCATATGTTTGGCAGCAAGAGAGGTCAAGTGCACCATTCTGCCTCTGTCTCTCCCCTCTTCCACCCCTCCCAACTCCCCTTTCTCTCTCCCCACTCCCCTCTCTTTCCTCCCTCTCTCTCTCTCCCCACTCCTTCCCCCCTCTTTCTCCACTGCCTCTCTCCACTCCCTTTCTCTTTCTCCCTCCCTACCCCCACCCCACCCTCTCTCTCAAACACACACACACACACACACACACACACACACACACACACACACACACACACAGCATTTATTAATCTGTTTCTAAGTCTTGGGTGCCTGTGTATAGGGCTGTTGTCACTGCAAGTGTGTCTGATAATGACAATTCCTATCTATTTGTAGTGTCACATGCTAGGTACTGCACTGCACCAATGTCTTACTTTACTCCTAAGCTAGCTCCTCGAGTCAGGCATTCTCATTCTGTGTTCTGAAAGGAAAAACTCATGACACTGCCCTCCCCCCATATCACCCCTCCCCTCCCACCTCCCCGGGCCTTTGGAGGGATGAATCAGAACTCAGAACCCAGCTCTGTGGACCTGAAGCCATGGTGCTGTGAAGTCAAGTACAGAGTGTTTTGCTGTGGAGAACAGGAGGGCATTAGATGCTTAGATTATTTACTGATGGCCTTCCAGCCTGTCAACCTCACATCTCTGCCTAAGTGAGCGTGAAAAGGGAAGCTCTGGGGTGAGCTGAGGAAGAGAGGCATGGAAATATCTGTTTTCCAGGTCTTACGAGGCAATATCACAAAGCAGCATTCAGCAGCCTGGCTTAGGCCCCTGTCTACACCACACCATGTTTCTTCCATGATGTGTCAGGCATTGTGGGAAAGTACTTAGTACTTCATACATAATAAAACACTGTTTTCCTCATAGCTCCAGCCTGGGCACAATATCACTTCTAGAGCATGCCCTCAGCAACCATTTAATAAATGTGGGCCATTATAACCATTGTTTCTTCTTCCTGCCCATATTATACGAGGCTGTACTGTACACTCATCTGTCTCCTCTGGATGTCCTCTGGAAATGGAACATCTTCTGAGGCAGGCACTGCCTTGTTCTTGAAGTCTCACTCTTGAGCTGGGCCTGGCATTCAGTAAGCGTTTCTTGAGTGGCTGCTTTATAATAAAGTTAACCTCCGTGCACGGATCTGATTGGTTGGAAGTTCTGCTTGGAGCCCTCACTCAGCATACAAACTCCTTGGGGGAGTGGTAGTCCAGTCCTCTGAAGCCTCAATGTTAGAGAAACACTGGGTTTTGGTTACTTCGTGTATGGTATTTAGACACAGGAAGGCAACTGTGAGATCCTTTGGAGGTGACTTGATAGAAATCTACTTTTCCTTGAATTTATCCTTGAGGTGTCAGTTGGCTGGATGTTTGGCTTTTGCAAAACTTGAAATTAAACCGAAGGCCTCTGATAGGCAAAGGCTTTAGATGGAGTTACACACTTAGACTCCTAATTTTCTTGTCCTTAAAAAATCAAAGTATGATAAATAATCAACATTGGAAATGTATTGTGCATGTTTATAATGATAACTTGTCAATAAAATTAGTGTAAGTACAATAAAGAAGAGGGTAAAGAGAAGGAAAAGAGGGAGACATATGCCTGATTGTTGTGTTATGGCTTCCAAAACATATGTGGTTGGAGAGTTGACCTTAGCTCTGAAAGTAACAACAACATAATACACTCTTGTGTTAGAGAATAAAGGTCTCCTGTTTTGCATTGATTTGCACAATACAAATTAAAGACAGTTCATTTTTTAGTTCTTGACTTAGTAATCTCCCTGAAAAACAGTTCTGGAATGTTTATGATTGGGAGGCAGTGTTTATTTCATTACTTTCTCTCTGACTAAGCCCATAGATTTCTTTGAAATATGTCTTATTTTTAGGATTGATAAGTCAAACCTATCGTAAGGATAGCACGCAGCACAAAACATGGCCACCAGCAAATATGCAGCTTCATTCAGATGTCCTTCTACGGCAGGAAGAGTTTAGCCACCAGGACTTGTCCCCCATGCAGGCCTCTCCTGAAGTAGTTTATATGTGTTCTTTTCTTTAAAAATTGCAAGTCTAGGGCCAGAGAGATGGCTTAGCTGTTAAGAGCACTGGCTGCTCTTTCAGAGGACCTTGGTTCAATTCTCAACACCCACATGGCAGCTCATAACTATCTGTAACTCTAGTTCTAGGGGACCCAACACCTCACACAGACACACATACAATCAAAACATCAATGAACATAAAATAAAAATAAGTAAATTACTTTTTAAAAATTGCAAGCCTAAGTTTAAAGACAATCTGATCATTTGGGCAGAAAATATTTAATTTAAATCATTACACTCTTATTCATTCCAACATCTAAGAGCACTAGTTTTAATGTTTAAATGGGCATTTAAAGTGAGAAAAGATGAGAAGGAGCCAGGAAAAGGCTTACAAACACTCATTGCTCTTGCAAAGGACCTGAGCTTGGTTCCGAGGACGCACATCAGGTGACTCAAAACCACCTGTGATTCCAGCACCAGGGAATCTAAATTCTTTTTTTTTTAAAGGAATTATTTATTTATGTATATGAGTACTCTGTAGCTGTCTTCAGACACCCCAGAAGAGGGCGCTAGATCCCATTACAGATGGTTGTGAACCACCATGTGATTGCTGGGATTTGAACTCAGGACCTTTGGAAGAACAGTCAGTGCTCTTTTTTTTTTTTTTTTTTTGGTTCTTTTTTTTCCGGAGCTGGGGACCGAACCCAGGGCTTTGTGCTTCCTAGGCAAGCGCTCTACCACTGAGCTAAATCCCCAACCCCCAGTCAGTGCTCTTAACCAATGAGTCATCTCTCCAGCCCCTGAATCTAATGTCTTATTTGGCTTCCTCAGGTATTTGTATGACACACTCACACACACACACACACACACACACACACTCACACTCACATTCACACTCATTCACAAACACACTTTAAAATATTCTTTTGAAAGATGAAGACAAGTAGAAAACACTAAATCATTAGCAAGAGATAACTTTTGTGCCTGAGAGACAGGGGCATGCCCTTGATGAGGGGTTCCTTCTCAGAACACAGAGCCCTTATCTGAGATGAACAGATAGAGCCACTTAGGTCGGCCCCGTCATATAGTCCTTCTCTCAGACCTACTAACAACTTCATTAGTGCCCCAAACTGTCAGTAATGCTGAATCCCCAGCCATCTGACAGGGTCTGCTCTACATATGAGTGCAGTAGAGGTTTAGGGTTTGTTTGTTTTTGTTGTTTTCTTCTGTCTAATAATGGAAGATGCTTCTTTCTGGGAGAAGAGCAGGTGTGTTGTGATTTTCTCAAAATGGTTATTGGTAAATTGATATCAGACCAATGGTAGGAAAACATTCTCATGCCCTTGTTGGTGGTATCTTGCGCTCATTATCCCTCAGCCTCTTAGGGTAGAAAGTGCTTGTGGCTAGATCCACATGTGTACTTTGCCACATAAGCTAACCATTATAGGCTTATGCTCCTGTTACATCTCAGATACAAGTCCTCATATTGTTCATCTGGGTCCTTGGAATTAATTCTAGCCTTTGGAAATATTTTATATCTAGTAACTCACTGGGTGTTTGAAAATGTCATTGACCAGCAAGGATTTTAAAACAACTGCTTTCTGGGCTGGAGAGATGGCTCAGTGGTTAAGAGCACCCGACTGCTCTTCTAGAGGTGTTGAGTTCAATTCCCAGCAACCACATGGTGGCTCACAACCATCTGTAAAGAGTTCTGATGCCCTCTTCTGGTGTATCTGAAGACAGCTACAGTGTACTTATATATAATAAATAAATAAATCTTAAAAAAAAAAAAAAACAACTGCTTTCTAAAAATATCCCTACTACTTAAAGCACACATGTGCATCAATTTGTGTTGCCCTGTGTCATCACTTATACATCTGAAAAAGAGATAAAACAGTTTCAAAAAATCCAGAAATATCACTTCTGTACTCACAAGGAAATTATTGGCTAAGGTTACATGTATGCATGTATATAAGAGCGTGTGTGTTAGTAAATTTGGCATGTGTACTCATAGGTGTAGAATCTATTTAGTTATATATGTGTACAGGTACATCATACATATGAAAACCAGAGGGATCCTCCAGTGTAATTAATCACATGCTATCAGCATTGTAATTCATTGATTTTTTTTTTGACACAGGGTTTCTCATTGTCCTGGAATTCATAACATAGGCTACCATGGCAGAGCAGAGCGCCATCTTGCCTCTACTGTCACAGCTCTGGGATTGTAGGCACCCGCCACCCCACCTGATTTTTGAGTTGTGGTTTCTGGAACATTTAGCTCAGGTCATCATGCTTGTAAGGTAACTGCTTTGTTGTAAGCTTGTTAGCAAATTTTAAAGACAACTATTGGTTCTGAGCTCTTGAATAAGGCCAACTAAGTAGAATCATTTATGTTCAGTCCAGCACCACAAAGCCAAAACTAGGCTGCTTATTTTATCTCCCCTTCTAGAATTCATAAGTTGTTTATCTGAACTTATAAGCTTTTGAGAGACGGATAGACATGATTTCAGATGAGCCATTCTTGGGAGCGTGGGGGATGATAAGAAAGGAGCCTCTGCTTTAACAAGAGTGCAGTTCACATGCTTTTCATCTCTGCTTGGCCATCCCTGGCCTCTTTGTGAAGGTGATCCTTGTGGAGCTCAGGGGAACACTCATTCCAGTCTTTAGGTTAAGGTGTTGCCACAATTCAGGGTCACAAATGAAAGGCAACAGTAGACCTTTAAATGCATTGGAATTCTTTTCTTCTGGCAATATGAAAGAGGTCTGAAAAGTTATCATCATGTATGATAAAAATGTAAACTAATATCCTACAATAAAGTTGGAGGTAGAACTAGTCTCCGAGTCATTATTTTAAATACGTGTGATGCCTGGCTTGTATTGGGTGCCTGATAAATTATAGCTTTCAGATCCAAGTTAATGGAGCAGTGGGAAGGAATCTCTCCTCTCCCCATGCCTCCCACCCACTCTTCTCTCCTTGCCTTAAACATCTGGCGGTCCTTTGTAGTTCTGGATGATTTGATTTGGAATTCATTAGTAATAATTGATGTGCTTTCTGGAATTTGTTTAAACAGTTAATCATGCGGTAGGTTACTAAACCAGAGGAATTGTTCAAAAGGAACCCGCCAATCTGGTGGAGCAGAGAGGGGCAGTTGCAGAGCTCTAAGGCCTGAAGCTCTAGGAGGCTACTACAGCCCTGCCCCTCATCCACGTTGAGTAAGGGAGCTTGAACGGCATGAAGCAAGAGAAACCACAGATGTGCAAACACTAAAGTGTAAAAGTCCTCTTTTGTCAGAAGAAGGAGAGAAGCTAGCCAAGCGTGTGTGTTTTGATGACTAAAGGTGGTACACAGCTGTGCAAAGAGCTATGCTTGGAATGTGAGATGTTTAAATCTGGGGTAAGGAAGGTCCATGAGGGTGTCCTGTGCATGGTGAGGAGGCTGCTGTGTGACAATGCTGGGGTAGGGCTCTTCCAGGTTTTTGGTTTATTGACTCTCTTCAATAATCTGATGAAATCTACTGATACCTGGCTGTGGAACTGCAGATGTGTGTGTGTGTGTGTGTGTGTGTGTGTGTGTGTGTGTGTGTGTGTGTGTAATGCCACTTGGTATACAATTTCAAATAGAGGCTCCTGTCCCATGTCTAAGATCTCAAATTAAGTAACAGTAAACAGTAGTGCCAGTTGTAGTATAGTATAGTCCCAGCATCGGGGGTGGGGGGCACAGTCACACAGCATCCTCTTCACTGTGCTGAGAAGCAGCTGCATAGACCCTCTTGACTCCAGATTTAAACTTCTCACATAGTTCCCAGGGGAAAGGCAGGGAGACTCAGAGTTCAAGACCAGCTTTGGGTACATAGCAAGTGAGAAGCAAGCCTGAGTTCCCTAAGACCTTGCTAGAAAAACTCATTCACAAACAACATTAAAAACGAAAGCTTAGAAAAGAGTTTTGGTGTGTTGCTTTTTGGCAGAATGCTTTCCTACTGTTTATGAACCAAGCCTTGGGTTTGATCCTCAGAAAAACACAAGAACACACACAAACACACACACACACACACACACACACACACACACACACACACACACACACACGGTGGGGAGAGTTCTTCTTCTCTTCTTTACTAGGGAAAAGCTCTCACTATTTTGCCCAGGCCAACCTCAGCTTCCTGGCTCTCCTGCCTAGCTTCCCACCTCCTGAAATTATAAGCATGTGTCACTGTAGTTGGTGAAAGACAGGCTTGTTTTTTCTATTTTTAAAGTGTTCAGTAAATATAATAGCCCAGTCAAATGCTATAAACATTTCTCAGGGATAAGTCTTAACTTTTGTCCTTTCCTTATTAAGGACCACACTTTACTTGCCATAGATCTGTGGATCAGACACAACTCCTGCTGCCTACCCAAGAACACATCTCTAGAAAGTCTCCCCTTTATGTCAGGAGTTCAGTTTTTCTCTGTTTAACAAGTAGGCATGATCAATAATCCAGCATACTGCTAGGAAATTTTCAGAATGGTTTAATTATGCATAGAATTTATTGATATTTACATCCACACAAAGTGTTGTCTTCGGGATTTGTTGCTATAAAGAGACACCATGATCATGGCAACTCTTGAAAAGGAAAGATTTTACTTGGTGCTGGCTCACAGTTTCAGAGGTTTAGTCTGTTACTGTCATGGTGGGGAGCATGGCAGCATGTAAGCAGGCATGGTGCTGGAGAGGGAGCTGAAGGTTCTACATTGTAATCAGAAGGCAGCAGAAAGAAACCATGCCTCCCACTGGGTGCAGCCCTATGGACGAAGCATTCAAACACATGATTCTATAGAGCCCACAACTATTCTTTTTTTTTTTTTTTTTTTTGGTTCTTTTTTTCGGAGCTGGGGACCGAACCCAGGGCCTTGCGCTTCCTAGGTAAGCGCTCTACCACTGAGCTAAATCCCCAGCCCCGCCCACAACTATTCTAACCACCATGTTTTAATGTGCTTGAAGACCATTTTATCCCTAGTTTGGCTCACCATTCTAACCCTCAAGGACAGTTTCTTAAAGACACTATACTAATATCACAACTAACACAACATAATAATTCTATAATATCATCTACTATCCTAATTCCCCAAGAATTCCCCCAGTGTTTATTTACAGTTCTTTTTAATCACAACCCAGCTGAATCCATTCCTAGTATGTGTTTATCTGTGCCCTCCCTCGGTCTGCAGCATCCTCTACTGTACACTACATCTGTGCAGTCAGGGCCTCTTACCTTGAGGATCATCACATTTCGAAACAGAAAAGAAAATAAAACAAAGTGAAGTGGTTCTTGGTAAGTTATTTCTACGCTGGTGAAAAGAGCCGATTTAAGCCATCTTAAAATATACAGAGAGCTGGAGAGATAGCTCAGTGGTTAAGAGCACTGACTACTTTTCCAGAGGTCTTGAGTTCAATTCCCAGGAACCACATGGTGGCTCACAACCATCTGTAATGAGATCTGATGCCCTCTTCTGGTATGTCTGAAGATAGCTATAGTGTACTTATATATAATAAATAAATCTTTTTTTAAAAAAGAACTATACAAGTGGATCAGGGACCTCCACATCAAACCAGATACACTCAAACTAATGGAAGAATGTCAATCACATGGGCAGTGGGGAAATTTTCCTGAACAAAACACCAATGGCTTATGGTCTAAGATCAAGAATCGACAAATGGGACCTCTAAAACTTCAAAACTTCTGTAAGGCAAAAGACATTCTCATTAGGACAAAACAGCAACCAACAATTAGGAAAAGATCTTTACCAATCCTCCATCCAATAGAGCGCTAATATCTAAAATATATAAAAGAATTCAGGAAGTTAGACTCCACAGAGTCAAATAACCCTATTAAAAAATGGGGTACAGAGCTAGACAAAACATTCTCAGCTGAGGAATACCGAATGGCCAAAAAGCACCTAAGGAAATTTCAACTCCTTAGTCATCAGAGAAATACAAATCAAAACAACCCTGAGATTCCACCTCACACCAGTGAGAATGGCTAAGATCAAAAACTCAGGTGACAGCAGATGCTGGCAAGGATGTGGAGAAAGAGGAACAACCTTCCATTGTTGGTAGGATTGTAAGCTGGTACAAACACTCTGGAAATCAGTCTGGAGGTTCCTCAGAAAATTAGACGTTCCACTACCTGAGGACCCAGCTATACTTCTCCTCCTGGGCATATATCCAAAAGATGCTCCAACATATAACAAAGACACATGCTCCACTATGTTCATAGCAGCCTCATTTATAATAGCCAGAAGCTGGAAAGTACCCAGATGCCCTTCAACAGAGGAATGGATACAGAACATGTGGTACATCTACACAATGGAATATTACACAGCTATCAAAAACAATGACTTCATGAAATTCATAGGCAAATGGATTGAACTAGAAAATATCATCCGGAGTGAGGTAACCTAATCACAGAAAAACATACATGGTATGCACTCACTGATAAGTGAATATTAACCCAAAAGCTGGAATTACTCAAGATACAATCCACAGACCACATGACACTCAAGAAGAAGGACAACCAACGTTTGGATGCTTCACTTTGGTGGAACAAAAATATTCATAGGAGAGGATGTGGAGGCAAAGTTTGGAGCAGAGACTGAAGGAACAGCCATTCAGAGCCTGTTCTGCATGGGTATACAACCCATATATATATATATATATATATATATATATATATATATATATATATATATATATATATATATATATATACAGCCACCAAAACTAGATAAGATTGATGAAGCTAAGTGCATGCTGACAAGAACCTGACATAGCTGTCTTCTGAGAGGCTGTGCCAGAGCATGACAAATACAGAGGCGAATGCTAGCAGCAAACCATTGAACTGAGAACGCGGTCCTCATTGGAGGAGTTAGAGGAAGGATTAAAAGAGCTGAAGGGGCTTGCAACCCCATAAGAACAACAATACCAACCAACCAGAGCTCCCAGGGGCTAAACCACTACCAAAAGACTATACATGGACACATCCATGGCTCCAGCTGCATATGATGGACTTGTTGGGCACCAATGGAAGGAGAAGCCCTTGGTCCTACCAAGTTTGGACCCCCCCCCAGTGTAGGGAATGTTGGGGGATGGGAAGAAGGTTGGTTGGGGAGGGGGAACACCCTTATAGAAGAAGGAGATGTGGATGGGATAGGGAACTTATGTCTGGGAAATCAGGAAAGGAAATAATATTTGAAATGTAAATTAAAAAATCAAAAAAAAGAAAGGTTTAGGAAAAAAGAACTATAAACCCTTAAACAGTTTTTAAAATTTTTAAAAATAAAATAAAAAATATATAAATGCAGGTTTATTGAGAAACTGCTCCTAGCTGGGCAAGTTCACTTGCCCCAAGGAAGGAGGCCAGGGAAGTCACTGTGAGAGGGAGATATGGGGGAATGGGAAAGAGAAAGCGAGAGACGAGTGGAGAAAAGGGATGGAGAGACCAAAATGTCTGGACTATATAGGGAAGACCTGTAGGCAAAAGGCAGCCCAGTCCCTAGACTGGAGAGGTCAAGGTAGAGGGCCAGGTAGAGACTGAGGGATGCTGGGAGAACCAGAGGCCAGGTCTGCTTTGGAATGTAAAATACGCACCTCAGGCCCCTTGCCTTGGGTCTGAAACCCAACAGTTGTGGATGCAGAGAACAGACATGTGATTGTTGTTTCCTGTATGGGGTCCTGGGTTCCCTAACCTGCCATGCAATTGGATAGTTGTTCACTACACTTCCATAAATAACTCTGCTTCTATTATAACATCTTAACCATATTGCATTTCATTTTGCCCTGAACACAGTAACCTGTGTTCTTGTTTAAACTTCTCATGGTGTAAATCTAGCTGGCATCTAGAGGCTACTTGGAACTACAAGGCTTCCTCTCCATTCAGTCTGCTAGAACTCTGTGACCTCTGCATGGCTTACAGTGTGGCACTCCTGAAAATCAAGGGGTGAACTTTGGGTCCGACCATTTCCTGGCTCACACAAAGGCAGCACAAGGTGACCTTCAGACAGGTAACCGCCTCCTCTCCCACTCTCACACTTCTCAGTGAGAAAGAGAAGGGTTAAAAAGCAGAGTCAAGTAAAGACATTTACGGTTAGAAAAAGAGCCCAGGGAAGGAAGAGACTTTGGTGTGCATCGCTGCTTAAGAAGATGCTTTTAACTGAGAAACCATATTGATGTTCCCACCCACTGCTGTGGAAGGTCTGACTGAAGCTTGCCCTATAGGGGCTTCCACAAGCATTTCTTTTTCTTTCGTCCTTCCTTCCTTCCCCCTTCCATTTCCCCTCTCTTTCTCTTTGTACTTCTCTTTCCCTTACTTTTTGTTTTCTTTCCTTGTTCCGTCTCTTTTGTTCATGCCTTGTCTCTGTCCATGGCCTGCCTAGCGCTGCTCCAGCCTTGTCTTCCCCACAGACGGGAGAACATTCTGGATGCTGCTCTGGAGGTGTGATTAAAGCACTGCAGAAACTCAGGCCTGGCAGACCTGAGACTAAGGCTCCGAAAAGCTGGACTCTCTTCCTAACTTTGTCATTAATATCTGTAACAGGCAGCACAAGATGAAAGACACAAATGTGCTTTGAAAAATGAAACAGAGTGCAATTGTCTGCTCCTCCCAAGCCCCTACTGTGTGATTAAGAATGCCTGACCACAGCAGGAACTCAGCAGTCGGCCTGTGCTGTGCCCAGCATTGAGTCCTCTCAGCCTGAAGACCTCTTTTTTTAAGGCTTAAAAGAGCCCATTTGTAGCAGGAAACCCTGAAGAATGTGTGTGATGTCAGGCATGCCATGAAACCTGAGAACCCAGAGACTCCTGAGCTTGGTTAAAAATCAAGATCAATGCTGTCATTCCAAAACCATTGTTCCATTTAGCTCCATGCCAAGGATTAGGACCATGATGAGTGACTTGTGCCACTGGGTCCAGTCTGAAGCCAAGAAAACAGAACCACAGGTAGACACGCTTATCTCTGACTACATTCCTGAGTGGGTTGGAGCTGATGTCTCCGATAAGGGCCCATCCCAAATGAAACAAACTGCAGGGAAGAAAGGGGACTTCTCATTGCTTCAGAGCACCCATGCATTTAAGCCCCCTCTTCCTTTTGGATGTTCCCAGCCAAGACATATAAAGTGCAGTAGAATAAACAAAATAGGACCTGTTAGCAACAGGGCTTGTGTAAGACCGAGTGTCACAGTGTGGTCGCCAATCTGCCAGCATCAGCATTTCAAGTTTCAGAACCTACCCAAGATCCAGAGTCATGTTCTTTGGAGAATGAGTGGAGAAGAGGAGAGAAGACCAAGAGAGAGAGAGAGAGAGAGAGAGAGAGAGAGAGAGAGAGAGAGAGAGAGAGAGAGAGGGAAATGAAAACCTTTTTAAAGGGGCATTTTGTTCAGTGATCAAACCCAGGTCTTCCTACACATTAGGCAAATACTATTGTTTTGTATTGTATTAGGCAATGCCACATCAGACATTTTATATTTTAAATTTTCCCTAGTTGTCCTAGTTACTGTGATGAAACACCATGACCAAAGCAACTTGGGGGAAGAAAGGGTTTCTTTGGCTTATACTTCTATAACACTATTCACTCTTGGAGGAAGTCAGGACCGGAACTCAATAGAAACCTCAAAATAGGAGCTGAGGCAGAGACCATGGAGGAGTGCTGCTTAGTGGCTTGCTTCCCATGGCTTGCTCAGCCTGCTTTGTATTAGAACTCAAGACCACCAGCCCAGGCATGGCCCCACTCACAATGAACTGGGCCTTCCCACATTAGTCACCAATTAAAAATGTGCCCTACCAACCAACAGATTGGGAAAAGATCTTTACCAATCCTACAACCTCCTTTGGATAGAGGGCTAATATCCAAAATATACAAAGAACTCCAAGAGTTAGACTCCAGAGAGCCAAATAACCCTATTAAAAAATGGGGCACAGAGCTAAACAAAACATTCTCAGCTGAGGAATATTGAATGGCTGAAAAGCACCTAAAGAAATGTTCAACATCCTTAGTCATCAGGGAAATGCAAATCAAAACAACCCCGAAATTCCACCTCACACCAGTCAGAATGACTAAGATAAAAAACTCAGGTGACAGCAGATGCTGGCAAGGTGTGGAGAAAGAGGAACACTCCTCCATTGTTGGTGGGATTGCAAACTGGTACAAACACTCTGGAAATCAGTCTGGAGATTCCTTAGAAAATTGGACATTCCACTACCTGAGGACCCAGCTATACCTCTTCTGGGCATATATCCAAAAGATGCTCCAACATACAACAAAGACACATGCTCCACTGTGTTCATAGCAGCCTTATTTATAATAGCCAGAAGCTAGAAAGAACCCAAATGCCCTTCAACAGAGGAATGGACTAAAAAAATGTGGTACATCTACACCGTGGAATATTACTCAGCTATCAAAAACAATGACTTCATGAAATTCATAGGCAAATGGATTGAACTAGAAAATATCATCCTGAGTGAGGTAACCCAATCACAGAAAAACATACTTGGTATGCATTCATTGATAAGTGGATATTCGCCCAAAAGCTGGAATTACCCAAGATACAATTCACAGACCACAGGAAGCTCAAGAAGAAGGATGACCAAAATGCGGATGCTCCCACTCCTTCTTAAAAGGGGAAAACTATCCATAGGAGAGGATATGGAAGCAAAGTTTAGAGCAGAGACTGAAGGAACAGTCATTCAATCTGCCCCACATGTGGCCCATATATATACAGCCACCAACACTAGATAAGATTGATGAAGCTAGAAAATGCATGCTGAAAGGGACCAGATATGGATCTCTCCTGAGAGACACATCCAGAGCATGTCCAATACAGAGGTCAATGCTAGCAGCAAACCACTGAACTGAGAACACGACCCCCTTTGGGGGAGTTAGAGGAAGGATTGAAAGAGCTGAAGGAGCTTGCAACCCCATAAGAACAACAATGCCAATCAAACAGCACTTCCAGGGACTAAACCACTACCGAAAGACTATACATGGACTGACCCAGGGCTCCTATTGAATAGGTAGCAGAGAATAGCCTTGTTGGGGCACCAGCGGAAGGGAAGTCCTTGGTCCTGCCAATGTTGGACCCCCCAGTGCAAGGGAATGTGGGGGGGGACGGTAAGAGGGGTGGATGGAGGGAACACCTGTATGGGAGAGGGGCTGGGGATGGGGCTTATGGACAGGAAACTGAGAAAGGGAATACCATTTGAAATGTAAATAAATATATCTAATAAAAAATAGAGTAGACATGATAAAAAATGCACCCTACAACCCCATATTATGGAGGCATTTTCTCAATAGAGGTTCAGTCCTCTCAGATGATTTTAGTTTGTATCAAGTTGACATAAAACTAGCCAACACAATTGACTCCTTGTTAATTTGACACACAAACACATCATTGTAAAGTCATAACCTTTTATTTCTTGTTCATTCCCAGGATTTCATATTAATATAAACATCACATTATAAAATATTTTACAAACTTAAATATGTACTACATATTTAAACACTTTAAAAATTCAGTGTCTTAAAATCAAAAATCTCTCAACTGTAGAGTTCTATAAAATAGAAAATAAGATAGTTTCCTTTTTAAAGAGAGAAGAACCAAGGAATTGTCACAATCGGATCACACCAAAACTAAAGTGCAATAGTGCACATCACTCCATGTCCTACGTCTGGTATTCACTCACAATCTTCTAGCTCCTCAAAAGGGTAAGAGTCACTTTTCTGTCTCCACCCTCTACAGTGCACATCACTTGTCTTCTAGGTTGAGTGGAGCTCCATTCCATATCAGCTGCTGTCTTTGGTGATTGTCCCATGATACTGGCATCTACAAATTGCTACGGTCTTCTGCTGCAACTGGACTACACTTTCATCAGTAGTCTCTCCTGGGCTGTCTTCATAAGCTTCAGCTTCTCTATATGACTGCTTCAAACTAGGCCTTCAAAACCTGTATTTGGGAGACTCTTACACATGACCACATTTGACTGATAACACACAGTACAAGTTGGGCCATCTCTAAACATAGCTTACATGTTCTGACTCAGAAAACACTTCCCAGAACATTTCACTTCAATGATGCTGGTCTCTTCTTAAGCTGATTTCTCAGCTCCAGCCAATCAGCATCAAGAATTCAGTAACGAAAGTTTTACTTCAATAGTTCTGGTATCTTGTAAATCACAGTTGATTCTTCAGCCACAAATAACTAGAGTCACAGATTTTTTAGAGTCACAGGTTTTACACACACACACACACACACACACACACACACACACACACACACACGTTGAGGGGAAGAGGAAAAGAAAGAGAAATTGAGGGACTCTAAATGGTACCTGTGAAATTTCACAAGCCAGGCTTCTATCATTTGCATTGCTCTCAACTTATTTATTGTCCAAGCTCCCACAGAACAGCTCACCAAGCTTTGAACACCCAATGGCTTTCATCTTCCAAAGTTCCAAAGCCTTCCACAATCCTCCCCAAAACAACATGGTCATGTCTGTCACAGCAATACCCCACTATCCTGATACCAATTTCTGGCATTACTATTGCTGTGATGGAATACCATGACCTATGCAACTCGAGGAGGAAAGAGTTTATTGGGCTTCCACTTCCACTTCACTGTTCTCCATCAAAGGAAGTCAGTAGGGCAGGAACCTCAACACAGGAGCTGAACCAGAGGCCACGGAGGAGTATGCTTATAAATTACTCTCCCTGGCTTGCTCACCCTAATTTGTTATAAAACCCATGATCACCAGTCCAGGGGTGGTCCCACCCACAATGGACTGGGCCTTCCCCACCAATCACCAATTAAGAAAAGACTCATGAGCTTGCCTTATAGCTCCATATTATGGAGGCATTTTCTCAAAGTAGGTTCCCTCCTCTCTTATGACTTTGGCTTGTGTCAAGTTAACATAAAACTAGCCAACATACCAAGTCTATTCCCTCCAGTTATTTATGATACCTCTTAGGTACATTTGTCTTTTATCACCATACCTTTATGGACTTAGCACGATATTAGTGCACTCTGTAGATCAGTGGTGTTCTGAGAGACTCAGTGAACTAAAGTCTGGATGTTGTCCATGCTACATTCCTATCTGGAAGTTCTAGAAGAATCTGTTTTCTTGGCTCTATCAGCTCTTCCAGGAGCATTCACTGCTCTGAGCTGCTTGCCCACATCTTCTAAGCCCAAACAGTCGGCCCTATGCTTTCCAAGAAACCACGTCTGACTCTCTTGTCATATGGTAACTGAAGAGAAAAACTCCTAAGAAGTCGGAATATATTGCATGCAGTCTTTATTCACTGCTACCAGGGCTGTCCCAAGAAGAGTAGTGGGAAACAGTCCCAACCCCCCATTTGTCTGTGTTTTTAAAGACAAAAACCTACAATTGTGATGTGTATACATAAAGGCAGTTGTGGACTTCTGCAGCAAGTTAGTATTGTTTATAGAAGCAGAGAGAGCAGTTAAATGGTTGGACAGCCTTTAGCTCAGGGTCACAATGTTTAGAAAATTATGGCTGGTCCGGGACCAATTTACCTTAGGAATTTATGGCAGGTCTGAGTAACCAGAGGCCACTTCTACCTAAGATCATTTTAGCACTTAAAGTTGTAGTTAAATTTATCTGTAACCTTGTGTTTTTCCACCTGTCTACTTTCTTCCCAGAAATAATGACTCTGAGACTTCTTATATGTGAATAAATGCCTAGACCAATAGTTTTGACTAGCTCATGTCTTAATTACCTGTTTATTTTATTCTAAGTCATGACATGTGGCTGGTTACCTGGTCCTCAGTTTCATACAATGCTCTTCTTCTGTGTCTGGGGCAAATCTCCCATACCTGACTATTTATTCTTCTCTTTCTATCAGATGTCCCACCTTCTAATCTTGCCTCAGATCATTGGCCAATCAGCCTTTTATTGGCAGATGATGATTCCATGTGGTACAAGATATTAAATTATCTCTACATAGGAATACTTTCATGAGATGGAATAACAATAGTTCAGCAGCCCATTACACTCTAGTGCCTTTGCTCCCACTTCTAAAGGTTTCGTATGATTAGACTGGACCCACTAAGATAATAAAAACTAATCTCCCATTTCAAAGTCAGCTACTGAACAATCTCATCTGTATTTGTGCCTTCATTCATTTTGCTAAGCTATTTAATTTACTCATAGGTCCTGAGTATCTGAGTATGAGTACTAGACATATGATGTCTTCACACTATTCACTTATTTATTACCTCAAAATTTCACATCCACCCCATTGGTATAATAATCAGCCCTATCTCAGGTCCCCAAAGTCTCAACTCATCACAACATCAGCTCAATATTCCAAGTCTCATCAACTCCAAAATCCCTAATGTAACATCTAATCTGTCTAAATAAGAGATGGACATATTTCTAGGTAGAGTTCAACATGGGACACAATTTCTGTCCACCAATGAACTTGCATACTAAAGAAACACAACTTATCAGAGCTGATACCCCTTCACATCAAAGACAAAGCAAACAGAGGATACAAGTTTTAGGCATTTCCACTGAAGACAAGAGAAAATGAGGCCTGGGAAGATGACTGAGAATATAAAGCATTTTTATATGACAGCACGAAGACCTGAGCTGAGATTCCTCTGCGTCCACATAAAATCTGCACACTATAGGAAGCATCTATAATCTCAATGTTAGGTGCCCTACATCTGGAATTCACTCACAACCTTCTAGGGATCTTGATTGGATCCATTTTATCCGCCAGTTAAAGAAGTAAAAGAATCTCTAGCACAACAGGTGGCAGCAGAGAAATCTCAAACAAACATCAGCAAACAGAATCAACAGCTGGAGAAAGAGGAAACACACATGTAACAGACACAGAGAGGAAAAGACCTTCTGCAAAAGCAAACACTCCAGTCTCTTCTCAAGGACTGGAGTTTTTAAGTCTCTCTGAAGAGTTTTTCTCCCCTAATTTAGGATTGTTCAGTGGGCCTATTTCCCTCAATTCTTAAGTTTTTCTTCAATTCCTTTCACAAGCTGGAAGCTTACCTGGGCGGGGTCTTGCCCTGGGGTCACCAGTCCCTTTATTCCATTTAGCATTAGGCTTTTCTTCAATCTTTTTATCTCCTTGAAAGTTCCATTATACGTCCTGATGTTCCTTTCTCCTCAAACTGTACAGTTTGCAGTTCTTCCTGCCCCCTGTGCTCCTTTTCATTGTAGATCTGCATTAGAGGGACCACTAGTAGCCATGTGACACAGTCAATACTGGGCTGTCTTGAAATCTCCTCTATCAACACCATCAATCCAAAACTTCAATTTAGCCTTGGAGAAATTCTTAGGACAATGTCAGAAAGCAGCCATATTCTTTGTCAAAAATATCACAAGAATGGTCTCTAGTCTACTTACTAATTCTACCCCTCTAAAACTTCCTTTTGCTGTGCCCCTAAAATTTAAATTGCCCTCAGCATTGTCTTTTATGCTCCTACCAGGATGACCCATGAAAACCTGCTTAACGCATACAACTTCTTTCCCAGATAAGGTCCCATAGTACACAAGCAGCATGGTCAGGCCCATCACAACAATTCCCAACTTTCTGTTACCAACTTCTGCCTTTGCTGTGAAGATACACCATGACCAAGACAGCTCTTATAGGAAAAAGACAGTTCACTGGGAGATTGCTTGCAGTTTCAGAGGTTTAGTCATCATCACAGTGGAAAGTGTAGCAGCAAGGAAGGCCCTGGAGCAGTAGCTGACAGCTACATCCTGACTCATAAACAGAGAAAGAGAAAGAGGGAGAGAGAGAAAGATGCTGGGCCTAATGTGGGATTCTGAAATCTCAAATCCCAGCCCCAATGACACTTCCTCCAACAAGGCCACATTCCTAATCCTTTCAAATAGTCCTGATGACTAAGCATTCAAATATACAAGTTCATGGAGACCATTCTTATTCAAACCATCACATTTTGCTCCCAGACCATCATAGGCTTATTGCCATATCATAATGCAAAATGCCTGAAGTCAGTGTTTTCAGCTGCCAGACTATTGCCTCATGCCAGAAAGGAGAGGAAGAAGCTGGCCATCTTGGAAATTTGTCACCTTTATTCTCTAGTCATGGTCCCTCTCACTATCTGTCTAACTCCTAGTCTCTCAGGACAAATCCAGGTAGATCCTAAGGACTCTGATCAGCCTCTCTCTCTCTCTCTCTCTCTCTCTCTCTCTCTCTCTCTCTCTCTCTCTCTCTCTCTCTTTCTCTCTCTCTCTCCCCAAAAAATAAACTATACAGTAATAGAGGGAGAGACCAGACATCAACCTTTGGCCTCTATGCATGCACACGTGCATACACCACCCTCACCACATGAAGCCAGCAGAAATTAGAACCCCCCCCCCCAAAAAGAGCAATTACCAACCAATGTTAAAATTCAGCTGAACAAAACCCACTTAGATTTAGGACCTGGGTGTCAGCCTCAGTGGCTCCTTGCTCCGGTTTCTTGGTCATCTTTCTCTTCTCATAAAAGGAAACTGAGCACCTTTATCAGCCTGTTTGCCGAAGTTTGAAGGAATGTTTCAGTTTGTGATCACTCTGTGCTTTTCAGTCTAGACTGGAAATGTTTCTGCTGATATAGTGTTTTCTGGAATCTTATCCTTCTTCCTTGGAAGTCAGGATTCCCTCCACTAAGTGATTGAGTCATACAGATCATCCCACATCTGGTTTTAGCTTCTGCTGACATGGCAGAATAAGGTTTATGAGTCACATTGTTGCTGTTACCCTGAAATTTTCATATGTACCCAATATATCTTGATCGTATCTACTTCCTATTCCCTCCTTCCCCTGGCGCCCTCATGACCAGATCTCCCTTCCAACTTCATGATTTCCCTCTTTTTGCAACATACTAAGCCCAATTAGTGCAGTCAATATTCACATAGATATAGGGGCACCCACTAGAGCACGGGTAACCTACCCAGTGCTACCTTTCCTTGAACTTTCCATTCCCAACAGTAGTCTACTGCCACTAGTTCCTCGGCCAGGACTGGGACCTCAGGAGCTCCTCTTACATCCACACTGGAGTTTTTAACTGGCTTCATCTTAAACAGGTAACTATAGCTCATGTGTGTAGCGATCATGCCCAGAAGGCACCATGTCCTAGCTCCCTTTCCCGTCCTTTAGATAAGCTACATTCTTAACATCTACAAAGAGACTCCTGTGTGTGTGTATATTACAGAAGACTCGTTTTAAAAGTACTATTGTTACTATTAGATAAAAAAATGTTTAAACATGTAAAATGCACAATAACATGGCACTTTAAAGATCTCTGCTTTAGAAAAACCTATTTGATAAAATCCAGGTACTTAAAAGACAGGTCACCATGGACACAGAAAGGAAGATGTCATAATCAAAGATTATCTTGAACTTTATTCCATTTAAGTATGGAAAAGGCAAGTATATACCATTAACTACAGTACAGCATCTTTCTGTTAAATTCTTTTAACAATAAATTCAGTTTGGTTTAGGGGGGGTTAAATCTTTGAGATTATATCTTATCACTGATGAAGACATGTAATCAGAGAGGAAGGATTGGGATTGGTAAGACCCTGTCTACCCCAGCAAGTGAAAGGGGACAGCATTTAGTGACATAAAGTAAGTCAGATCTTGAAAATCAGATCACACCCTTGGCAATATTACAAGATGTCTCTGAAGGATGCTCTCTGAGAAAATAAACAGGACAGATAGGGATGCAAGTTTTGAGGTCTCAAATATCACTTGCCTAAAGGAGTAATCCTCAAACTCTTGCATCTAAGATATAATTTACTTTGAGTTTGAAATTAGCTACAAGGTTGTAAACCAGTGTTAAAGAGTAGTGTGGGTGGGAAGCAGGATTCTCATAAAGTTGGAGGCACAGCCAGGAAGCACATAAACAAGGGAGCCAGCTCTCCTTTGGAGAACATGCACTGTTGCTTCTGCAAAGACAGAAAGAAGGCTTTTCCACAAGCAATTGTAAGATGTTTAGTACAAAAGGTTATGAACCATCGCCCTGACACCCACCCAGAGTGTAATAACTGTAGCTGATACAGAAGATTTAGGAGTTTCCCAAATCTAAAACAGGGCACAAAAAATACAGTGAGAAGTTTAATACATGGCAAATTATGAAATGAAAATTTTCTTTGAAAATGTGAATCCAACACAGAAATACTTATGGCAAGACCTAATTTTACAACAGATTTTTAGAGATCAGTAAGGTGGGGGAAGACTTGGCAAAAGAAAATAATGTGGATTTTTATTTTGACTTTGAATCAAAACTGCATTCTTTACTGGGGAGCAGATGTTCAGAGGGAGCTGGGTGTAGGGCATTCAACAAAGAGGATCATTTGTTTGAATTCCGTACACAAAACCCAATCAACCAACGGCCTCCTGAGTCTCCCTTGGTGGCTACTCTCTCCCAGTGATGCGAAACAAACACAGACAGCTACCCACACCGAAGGAGAGCGAGGCCTGCCAGAGGACACAGCTCCAGATGGTTCTATAGTGTGTGGGTGGAAGCATTCCAGGCTACTGTTTTCCAGAAGATGAACATTTCAGGAAAAGGGGTGGGGAGGATCGGGGTGTTATAGCACTGTGTACTAAGTTGCTGATCTCAGAGAATCTGAAGGCTTCTTTTCATAAAATCCTTTACCAACATATTCAGTGTAAATGGGAAATTCAGCTTCTTTTCAAAGAGTCCCAGAAGAGTCTATCCATTTGCCTCCAGATGTATAGTTTAACTTCGATGCTTTCTGTTTTTTTTTTTTAAACTGGGCTGGTTTGTGGTGCAATGTGTGCATGTGCGTGCGTGTGCGTGTGTGTGTGTGCATGTGTGTGTGTGTATGCATGCATGTGTGTGTGTGTGTGAGTGTGTGTGTATGTGTGTGTGTATGCATGCATGTGCGTGCGTGCGTGTGTGTGTGTGTGTGTATGCATGCATGTGTGCGTGTGTGTGTGTGTGTGTGTGTGTATGCATGTGTGCATGGGTGTGTTCGTGTGGAGAACAAACTCTTCATGATAAGCAAGTGCTGCCACTGAGTTTCAGCCCTACCCCACACCTTGTTCTTTTTATCTTGAAACAGGGTCTTACTAGATCACTCAGATGAGACTTGAGCTCACTCTGTAGTCTGAACAGAGCTTGAACCGAGGATTTTCCTGGTTCGGCCTCCAGAGCAGCTGGGATTCCAGGTCTCTTGGAGCACGAGTAAATCTCTGGGGGGGGGGGGGGGAGAAGAGGACTTTTTCTCATTGACCTGGATGTTTCTAAGGGAGAAACTTATTAAGCTGCATACTGTACCCTTATGGCTATAAATGGATTTGCTTCGAGGATTTAAACAGCAGAGGAACATGAGAAATCCATGGATAATGTTCCTACAAGACTCCAAAGTTAGAAGGACATGCAAGCCTGCCTCGTCAGGCCCTGAAGGTCCTAAGAATTTGGCCTTGACCTTTCCGTCTTCATTCTCAATTCATGCATTCTTCGTGAGCTCCGGTTGCGCTGGGCTTGTGTTCATCCCTTGAACTTCCGTCTCTTCTCACCTCAGGGCTGGAACTTGTCCTGACCACACACTGTCCCTCAGAACCCAAGATGGCTTCCATTCTGTATCTGGCAGTGTCATCTCTATGGAGAGGTTTCTCTTGCCTCAACACAAGTGCCTTTCCATTACATCATCATCTCTTTGTCTTTGTGCCCCTCTCTTTACACTCTGCTCAGTTCTCCACTTATTGTGTGTCTTCTCCGATTTTATTGTTTTGATTTGTTTTGTTTTGTGCTTTAAAGACAGGATTTCTCTGTGTAGCACTGGCTGTCCTGGAACTCTCTCTATAGACCAAGCTGACCTTGAGTCTGTCTGCCTCTGCTACCTTGGGATGAAAGGCATGTACTACCACTGCCCAGTTAAGTGCTCATGTTTTGGTTTCTTAAGAGTTTAACCCAATTTAGCACTAGACATTTGGTAATTAAAATACAAAATGCATAAATAAAACTATATTTGGGCTATAAAGGTTAATACGTACTGTTATTATCTTATTAATTGAACGCATGCTTACAGAGACTCTTTAGTCAGTAAAATTCTATAATAGATTAAGACTTACCAGAGAAGGTGACTTTCCATGTAGACAGAAGGTAAAGAGGTGGGTTTATATGAGGTACCACAAGCTGGAAAAAACCCCACATTCTTTTTACCTGATTTAGGTTTGACAATTTCTCTTCCCAGTGGCTTAAACTCCTCACAGATCCCATGGTAGCCCATGGCATCCCATGGCATCCCTATGTGCTGTGACTGCTTTTTGGCCAGAATGTGTACAGATCTGTGTATGGATTCATTGGTCCCTTGAAGAGATGATTAGAGCCCAGACTAAGGAAGCAACATTGAGAGTCAAGAGAAAGGGTGGATCTGTTTACTGCAGGAGAAGAACCACGTCCCCTCCTCTTGAAAATAGCACAAAAGTTACACTCATGGGGTCTTGGGACCAGCCAGCCTGAGTTCAAGTTCTGGCTCATGAACCTTTGAGCAACTTGCTCAGTTGCTGTCTTCAAGTTTCCATACCTGTAAAATGACTACTGTATTAGCTTCTCCCGGGAACACTTGAACAAATGTCTACTCCGAGAGGGTATCAGTGGCTGATCAAAACAGTTCAAGCCAAGCCTAGCTGGGTAAGAGGTTAGTTAAAGAATTGTAGGTGACTGCAAACAGCTGGATCACAGAAAGTCTCGCCCCATCATAGATAACGGCTTCTCCACAACTGTGTATGTGGTATTGCATGTGTGCTTCCTCAAGCTGTGGCACCGAGTTCTAGGTACCCAGCCATGGTATGTGTGCTGGGGACAAGCTGTGCTTCTGTGTCCTCAGTTTCCTCTTTCAGGGTGTCCAGGCACCACTGCACATCAGACTGGAAGGATGCAGCAGAGTCTAGAACAGCCTGGGCCTGCAGGATTGGAGTCTGACTGGGAGTGATTGTGGGGGTTGGGCACTTCTCCAAGGATTTTAGTGTTACAATTCTTTTAGACGATACTCAATGAAACAGCTCTTTTAGAAGATCTTCAGTGAAACAGCTGGTGGTCATACACTTTACTCATGTGGCGAAGGGCTATTTATAGGAGTGGCAGGGAGTTTTCAGGGTGAATGTAAAATTGTTCCCTGGGGATTAGTATGCTGGGAATGCCTTATTTGCAGGGAGGCAATGGGTTCTAGGAGTCCCAGGTACTTGCTGGGTTTTATGGGAAAGAGGAAGTTGAACTCGTAAGCTTGCCAAGGACTGGGTGACCTTCCTTAGGTAGAGGGTGGAGGTTGTGCTCCCCAGATAAAGTCAGAGAAGTGGAATCCCTGCTGGAAAAGGGAGTCCTCCATTTTCTGCCAAGCTCAGAGAAGCTGTCTGGACATGGAAGACTGCAACATTAAGTGGCAGAGCTTCCCAACATATATGTGTATGTGATGAGTATGTGTACATGTATGTATATATACATATAATATATATTTTTTCAGTTAATTTTCCATCTCTTATATATGTTAGCACCTCACAATATCACCAGTGGTTGGGACAGACTTATCTATAGCTGACAGGGAGGTAGAGTAAAGAGTAACTAACATCATGAATGAAATTCCTTTTTATTATTTCAGTACTTTTATTTTATGCTTATGAACATTTGCATACATGAATACATGTGTACCATGTGCATGCCTGGTGCCAGTGGAGGCCTAAGGAATCAGACCCTCCCACACCCCCAGAACTGTAGTTTGACAGTTGTAAGCATGTGAGTACTTGGAACTGAACCCAGGTCCTCTGTAAGAGTATCTAGAACTCTAAACTTCAGAGGTCACTTCTCCAGCCCCAGTTAAAGTCCTTTTATGAGGAACATCAACAGGCTCTATCTTGTTGGAGGTCTTTTGAAGTTAATCACAGCTGTTCTGATTAAGATTCCTATGGTCGTCATGCTTGAAGCTCCACTCAGTGCGGTTAACACTCATTTTCACACCAGTGAGTTTAAGTACACCCTAAGAACTTAAACTAGTGTCTAGCAAGCGCAAGTAGTCATCATCCTTGAAGTCTTAGGAAGTCACCTTGCACGTCTGTTTTGCGCTGACATTTTTCAAACCTAGGGGGCTTGCTGTTTGTTACGCATACAACGTCCTGACTTTGTCTTTTTCTCTGTGGTGACCTTCTGCATCCAGAGTCCAACCTCCTCTGCACCGTGAGTGTCCCCCAGAAGTGTCCTCAACCCGAATCAGCCTGCAGCACTCAGCTCTGCACAGTGCGGCTCCCACAAAGCTCACTTTCGTTCCACCGTTTGTTTCCTTAACTTCAAAACCCTTTTTGTCTCTTTTCCCTTCTTTTTTCTTTCATTTGTGGAGTTCTCTCCTTGCCTCCCTGATCTGCACTTCTTTTTGATCATGGAGTTCAATCTGATAGACCAGCACTGTCAAGGCCCCACAATGTCACTTCTAACTCCCTAGTTGTTCACAGTACTGTGTTCTTTTCAACAAAGTGCTGATTGTAAAATCTGGTGACCATATTGTCCTGAGAATCTCCCTATTTGGATACTCTTGTTTCTCTGCTCTTGAAATGTCTAACTTCATTAGAACCTGTGATAGATCATCCTCATTGTCAACTTGACTGGACTTAGAAACACCTTGGTATGCACCTCTGAGTGTGCCTGTGAGGGTGCGTCTGGTTTAACTTAGGAGGGAAGACTCAGACTAAATGTGGAAGACACCAGCCTATGGGCTGAGGACCTCAAGAATTCATCTCTCTTGGCTTAACTCTGGATGCAAATAGCCAACTTCCTCACACTCTGACCACCATGCCTTCCCACTAGGATGGGCTGTGGGACCCGAGAGAGCAGCCCCTCTGTCTTGAGTGGCTTCTATCAGGCATCTTGTCACAGTAAGCTGAGAAGCATCCATGACAGTGCTTTCTCTAGGAGGTTCCTCCTAACCTCCTCACCATCATGAACCTGTCTCTCTCAGGAGACTCCTTTTATTCTGACAGTAATCTAGATGTTGGCATTTCTAAGGTCCCTTCCTCAATTCACTGCTTCTCTGTACACTTCCTCAGAGCAGTAGTGGCTGGTATTTTATTCATCCTTGTGGTTGTAAGCCCCACTCGCATGCCCTCCAATGTATACCTTTCTCCTTGAGCTTCAGATCGGTACACGTCTGAAGGGCACCTCTGAAGGACACCTCTGAAGGGCTCTTCTAATATTTCTGGTCTTTGTTTGCTCTTCACACACTAGTCTGTGTTCCCCCTTCTCCTGCTCCTCTTGGACCTCTAGGAGTCCTAGATTGTGAGTCCTGATTATTTTCTTGCCTCAGTCTTGGACCTCACAGGTTCACTCTCTTCTTACTGCCTGGCATCTAACTTCTTTAACATGACCCTAGATTTTCCAGCTGGTAAATCCCTGCCCTCCTCTGTGTCAGACTTCACCCTCCAATGGCTTTGTTCTGCTTGCTCTCCCTGACCTGGAAAGCCTTGAGCATCCCTCTTGCCCACACCCACTTCACCAGTTGAAATTGAAGCTTCACTTCCACAGAAGACCACCCTTGCATTCTGTCTTTGTTCCCACTGGGGTTCTGAATCACTGCACTTACCCCGTTCGAATTTTCTGGTTGCCTATTGTCCTTGCCCTCTCTACCATCATCATCTTCAGGGTTATGTCTGAATTAGCTTTTAGTCTCTAGCATCCACTCAGTCATATGATAAAACGGGTAGGCAAGAAATAGTGCTTGTTAAAAAGGAAATGAAGAAGAAAGGAACAAAAGGGGGAAGTAGGAAAACAAGGGAGAAAGGAAGAATCTTTGTGGCAGAAGATATAATGTTCAAATACAGTAGTCTGACTACATAAAATGTAAAGAAAACAAACACTTTGGTTTAAAATGAAAAGGAATTGTAAGTCAGAATTCATCTGCTGTCTTTCTTATACTTTTATTTCTGCTTTTTTGGTTTGTCAGAACAGGTTTTCTCACAGAGATCCACGTGCTTCTGCCTCCCTGTGTCGGGATTAAAGGCCTGTATCACCACTGCCCAACTTTGATTTGCTATCTTGGGAGAAAAATCTTATAGCAGGTACTAATCTTCAATAGAGAGATGGATGGGAAATGGGTTTTATTTGCAATACTCTCTGCAACACAAAAACACTGACTTCTCCAGAGAGAAAAGTGCCCTGTGTACACTTGAGTCCTCTGGGACAGGCCTCTTGCTGTGATTTCTACAGGGATTGGACGACAGATACACATTCCTGGGGAGACTCTGTAGGATGGCCCTAAAAGACAAACACGTTTCCTGGCATGTAACTTTCCTCTCGCAGCACGAAGCACAGTGCTTGCTTATGTAATCTGTAGACTACAATTTGTTTTAGGCACAAGAATCTGTTTGCCTTAATTATAAATTAGCTGTTAATCTGACCCATCATTCTGTAAATTGTGGGGAGGTTTTCATTAGAGGAAATTATTAAAGTTCCTGAGTCTAGTTTTTTTAATGTCAATTGTGCAATACATAATAAGAGTACAATCCTGTAGCTGACTCATATCCAAGCATGATGAGCCTCATTGCTCTGAAGAACATCTTTTTACAACCACATCAGCAGGTTTCTAAGAAGCTCTGCTGAGGACGAGCCCCTCAGAGCTACTGCAGCCCAGCCTCTATAGAACTGCTGAGGATGGGCCTCTATACAACTGCAAAGAAGAAGCCCTATAGTGCTTTGAGTATGAACCCCTATGGTCTACATAAAGAAAGATGTTTCTTTTAAAACCTTAGGGATTTTACTTTTTAAAAATCATTCTAAGTGAAAAATTAATGTCTTTTATTTTAGACTTTCCTGTAGGTGGGTCATACAAAGGTAAATAGTAATTTAACATTTTCTGACTAAGGAGGAGAGACAAGGCAAGTGAGTAGGTCAGTACCTGCTGAGGGCTTTGATTGGCATGCTTTGGGGAGGACACAGCAGCAGTCTGGGAGCCAAGATGTTCTAAGGTGCATATTGGAGACGGAGAATCTCACCAAGAACAACCAGGCAGGAAAGGCATCTGTAGTCGAAGGTAGCCAATGTGAATAGGTGTAAGCATACCCAACAAACTAGGAGGAGACTTAAGTAGGAGGAGCTGAGGTTTCTCGGGGTGGTAGGGAGAGAGAAGATCACTAAGAAACATCCTGTTATACTAGGAACTTTTCAAGTGTTCAAAAGCAGGACCCCTGAAGGCATTTCACTTTCAAACCACTCCCACTAGACCCTTTGAGATTATCATTATCTATATTTCTTTATATCTATATTCTTCACATCTATATATCTTCATATTGAACCCATAGCCTTGTGCCCCATCTTAGATTTCCTTTCAGTGACTACATAGAGTATAAAATGTTAACACAGTCACAATTGGAAGACAATTACTATAGCATGTGGCCTTCTATTCCATAGATAAATCCCTGAAATTAAATGGGTATCGTTGAAGAAGACATCCGTAGAATAATGTGGAAGACAGACTGAAGGCATGGTATGATGGTAGCAGAATTAAAGGGACTCGGTGACTGAGTCTCCTGAGGGGGATGGAGTAGCAAGTGTAACTCCAGGGATGAGCAGATGGTGGTACCAGCCAGGGGACTAGGAACAGAGGAAGAGACGTCTCATCCTCATCATCATGGGCTCAGCTTTGGACCTACAGGGTTTGTGATAGCCGTAGAGTATCCAGGTGAAAGAAGATAAATACTCCTGTGTTATTCCAGGATGGTCTTCCCCACTGAGCCATCCCAAACCGACCCAATACCTGCTCTTAAAACTCTAGGAGGATGAGAGAGAGGGTAGACAATACAGAGGGAGAAGTCCCTAGTCCGTGATTGCATGAGCCCAGAGAATAGGGAGCCTTTAGAAAAGTGAGTTTCGTGTAAAGATGCTATTGCTGCTGCTAGCAAGTGTTCACAAGTTGTATCAGCCCCATTTCCACAGGAGGCGTGAACAGCTGGAAGCCAAGAAAGCATTGAAGCCTTGAGAGTTAGCGTGCCGTGTGCTTTTGCATGAACGCCATTCAGGGAGTTTCCCTGTAGAGTGTCATTATGGCGATGTGTGTTTCATACTTGGAGAAGCGGTATAATACTAGGCGTGTTCGGCCAAACGGAAGAAGGTTAGTCGCTGAATCTCATGACTTCTGAGGAACAAGAGAACTTAGCTTTACTCATCTTTTTATTTTCTTTCTCCCCTCTACCATTCCCAAGTCAGAGCAAAGGTGGGATAAGGAAACACTGAAAACAAACACTGATGTGTTCCCTGGATTGTACTATTTTAAAAGTACGTGACCGCATGTCACAAGCTTCTCACCTAATGTTTTGGCATAATGTATTAGTTATTTTCTCGGTGCTGTGACAAAACACATGATGGCAAAAGCCACTGAAGGGAGAAAGGTTTGTGGTGGATCATGGAAGGTGCATTGAGTCCTGACAGGGAAGGCGTAACAATGGGAGGGGGTTGGACAATGGGAGGGGGTTGGACAATGGGAGGGGGTTGGACAATGGGAGGGGGTTGGACAATGGGAGGGGGGTTGGACAATGGGAGGGGGTTGGACAATGGGAGGGGGGTTGGACAATGGGAGGGGGTTGGACAATGGGAGGGGGGTTGGACAATGGGAGGGGGGTTGGACAATGGGAGGGGGGTTGGACAATGGGAGGGGGGTTGGACAATGGGAGGGGGGTTGGACAATGGGAGGGGGTTGGACAATGGGAGGGGGTTGGACAATGGGAGGGGGGTTGGACAATGGGAGGGGGTTGGACAATGGGAGGGGGTTGGACAATGGGAGGGGGTTGGACAATGGGAGGGGGTTGGACAATGGGAGGGGGGTTGGACAATGGGAGGGGGTTGGACAATGGGAGGGGGGTTGGACAATGGGAGGGGGGTTGGACAATGGGAGGGGGGTTGGACAATGGGAGGGGGTTGGACAATGGGAGGGGGGTTGGACAATGGGAGGGGGGTTGGACAATGGGAGGGGGGTTGGCTGTGGCACCAGGAATGTAAGGTTATGTCTGTAGTCAGGGAGTGGAAAAACATGAACATTGGTGGTTGGCTCATTTCCTTCTTTCTCCTTTAGTCTAAGGACAATGTCTTTTGAAAGAAGCCCTGGATCCTTTTCCTAGTACCCCTAGTACACAATGGTCTCCCCTCCCTCGATTCTTCCCTGTAATCCTTTCCTCAAAACAGTGCACATGGATACACCAGCTAATAAATGAGTCATTTCAGCCTGGGTTTCCAAACCGCCTTCTCTATGAACGGACATCCTTCCAGGACTTGTGTGTACAGGAAAATGAGAAACAGCGGCTCAAAGCGTGGACTGGCGTCCGTCCTCCTGCTCCTTGATGGATTCGTGTACTTGCATGAATACATGAACAGGATCTGCTGCAGACCCCTATGTGCAGGATTAAGCTTTATCCCCAGCCCTCGGTAGCCTGTGCACCAAATCATGACTGACCTGCAAATGCAGGGTGATGGGCCATTTTATTGCCTCTCTCTTTGCACGCTCCACAAGTTTCATAGAGGAATGGACTTACAAGAACCAAATATTTCTTACCAGGTTTTTTGCATAAGGGCTAGATCCAATGCCTCCTTAAGAAAGAAGTGCTGGCCTCTCACTTAGGGCCATACCATCTTCCAGCCCCTGGGATCTTCCATATCTGAAATGTTGGTCCCATGTTTTCAGAACAACTTCGTAAGCCCTTTGAGCTGATTTCAACTGTTCTCCCACTTGTGGGTGGGTGGGAGGGAAGCTTTCACAGACTGCCACCAATTCTTTCCAACTGCTAATAACTGGGGGATGTTCACATACAGTCGATTCTGCTGAAGTCACGAGGTCACCCCATGATTTTTTTATTTTTTCCTTATAAGGAAATCTCTAAAACTTTCTTCTGTCAGGGAACCAAAAATAGTGACAAGGAGAAAGGGCTGCCAACCATGCCCCCAACACTCACACACTCTACTTCATTTATAGTAAAACCTTACATCTCAGAGAGCAGTTCTGCACACGCCTCTCCCTAGACACTGTTTATTTCACATGGTGATTCATGCTGCATTTACTGCATGGCTCTAGGGAGACCTTCTTTCTAAATATACCAGAGACTAGTGGTCTTTTATCTCAATCTCACTCCTACTCACCTCTTTCTGACTCTGCCAAGTTTCACAGGATGTTCATCATCTCTGAGAAAAGCAGCAGGGGCAGATACCAAGGGTCCCGAGTGCAGAAGGCAAGAGTTCAAGTGCTAAACACATGCTGCCTTGGAGCCTTGGGGAAATCACCTACTCTCTGCCCATCTCTGTGTCCATCTAGAACACTCAGGCACGGGTACCTGTGTTTTCCCTTCCCTACTCACCAAGCTGCTGAGGTCAAGTTCAATACCAATGTAGATGATGTCAAAAACTCTAGCTAAAAGTAAATGACAAGGTGTGGTGGTTCTGACCAGAAATCTAGAGACACATGTCTCTAGACTAGAGGTGAGAGGATTGTGAGTTCAAGCACCCTTTGCCATCCAAAATAAGCAAGCTTCACTTGTGCTTTAATCATTTCCCATTTGCATGTGGAGCTCACAATATAAAAGCTTTAAAAATTGAACACGAGGAAATACAATTTACATGGTATTTATAAATAATTGATCATGCCATATTTAAATGTTGCTACTTAAGTTAATGAAAAGGTAAAGCAAATTACTACCTGATTTAAAATGTAAAATACTTTTTAATATTTTATAAACACATATATTTAGTATATAGTACGCTTTTTTGACTTGAATATCAGATACAGCCATGCCTTAACTACTTTTATTTTGCTTTGATTTGTTTTGTTTGTTCAGACAAGCTCTCTCTATTTTGTAGCAATGGCTGTCCTGGAACTTACTCTGTAGAGCAGACTGTCCTCAAACTCAGATCCACCTGCCTCTGCCTCCTGAGTACTGAGATTAAAGGCACGTGCCACTATGCCCTCCTCCCTGCTCTAACTGCTTGTAATTCAGCATCTGAAATTTCAGGAGACAGCTTTCTTCTAGGGGTGACATTTTTGCATCTTTCACTCACATTACTGTTTCTTTGGTTTCTGAAGTTTATTGAAGATAGCTAAGAGGTGCAGTCAAAGTCAGGGCAGAGGCTGTTGTTTTTGCAAGAAACGGATCCTCTCCTCTTTCCTGCGGATTGACTTAGACTGCACACCAATTTTCAGCTATAGGACGGACACTTCCTGTCTTCGCTTGGAGCTAGTTGTAATTGTCCTTGTTCTAGGCATATAGGACTAAGTCATCATCCTTAGTGATGATGGAGTTAACATATGAATGTTGAACCACTAGGTATGGATGTTATATGTGTGAAAAAATTAAACCATTGTATTATTTACCCCATTAGATACAGTAAGAGAAGAATCTCCACTATTCGCAATTAAGCTAATTTTGCTTGCAAATTATCCATGATCTATGAATTTTAAAGGCAAGTCTGAATCTTCAACCTAAGAAAAGATGTGATGTATGCTGTGGTTTGAATCCGGTGTGTCCATCAGAGACTGGTGTTGAAAACTCGGTCTCAATGGTGTTACTGAGAGATCAGTCCACCAAGAATTCACAGTTGGAGAACTTTTAGGCTTAGGGATGAGCTGAAAGCAGCATGTTGCTGCCCCGCAGCTTCTCCCTTGGGGTAGCCAGGCCTGAGGCTGGACTGAAGGAAGGGAAGCTTAGCTAGGAATGGGTGAGTGAGCAGAGGATCTTAGCTGGCAATGTGTGCCCAGGCAAAGAACATACAGCATAGGGGAACAGCTTCAGAGAACTGGTTCTGTGTAGGGGGTGGGTATTTATGCCTCTGGGAAGGTAGCCAGGGTCTCTGGGGCAAGGTTTCTATGGTCATGCACCACTGACCAGGGTAGGGCTATGCTTCATCTGAATACTCAGGGCTGTAGAGTGGAGGTGGGGGGAGGGGGAGGGGAGGGCCTTATAAGGTCAAACAATGAGTGAAACCTGATAACTGTCAGGGTAAATAAGTTTTTACCTTACTAGGATTGATGGTGGCAGAGGGGAAGCAAGCCAATGCCTGCGTCTTCAAATTTAAGGCATCTGGGGGTTGACTCCCTTAACCCTCCCTCTGTATAACCCTGGGTCATTACAGTCCCAGGTCACTCCTGCACAGTGCCTTCCTCTTGCTTCTTTCTGACTACAGATAAGGGCAGCTCTCCTTGGCACACCCTTCCACCACAGTGTTCCTGCTTTGTCACAAACTTAAAAGAAATTGAGCCAGCTGACCTGTAAGCCAAAATAAAGCCTGCCCACCCCCCCCAAGTTGTTCCCTCTGACCTGTTGTCAAAGCAACAGAAAGCTGACCGACACATTGTCTCACATACATGCAAATGACAGATGATTTTGAGATACCTTGCTATGACCCCTGAAGTCAAGTGGAGCATCTCAGTGTCAGGTCACTTGCAAAAGCTGTTCTGATGGAGTCCTTCTTCACACGTCTTCTGAGGATCCAGGAGGAAACACAGGAAGGGTAGAGGGGCAGGCAGAGTTCCACCAGCCATAATTTTATGTACAAGGAGGAAATTTAATTTAAGTCTGTTTGTAGCTGCATTTGGGTGCTGTTGGGATACTTAGATACTCCAGCTGTGTGGCCCAGACAGTGCCTTTTGCATGGATACAAGAAACAGTCCTTTTAAAAAGATGGGGTTGGATCACCTCCTCCCCGAGATCATGGGATGCTGCACCCTGCTCTTCAGTCCTTCAGTAGCCAGTCTTTAAGAAACTGCTGCTCTACATCAGACTACACAGAAAGCCACGGGGAGTCATATCTGTAGGTTTTCTTTCCGTCTAAGGTCAGTGATTCAGAGGCTGGTCCAGAAAGGCCATGCTCACCACCACAACCTCAGGGAAGAAGGTTCTCTGTACTAAGCTCCTACATACTATGCTCTTGCCCAGTGGGTCAAGCACTTAGCAAATTGTGTTTTCTGTTGTGATGTGACCAACTTGACCTCAGAGATATACAGTTGGTGCTTAATACATACCCTGAGAGTATCGTGTTCATTTAGCACTCGATTTCTAAGTCAACTCATTAGACATTGCCTGGGTGCTTGCGGGCTTCCCAATGTATTACGGTAAGCACTGTGAGACCTACAGGCCAGCCCCAGGAAATGCAGTCGTTACAGTTCCACATTTCTTCTGCTAGAAAAGAGCTTGGAGAAAGTGCTAGAGAAAAGGCAAACGCTGTATTCTTGGAAAGCTAAGCCAGACTTCTTTCTGGGATGCAGTTGGATTGTACCTGCTCTACTGGGAAGGCAAGGTCATGTGGGTAGGGGACATCTTACCACATGGTATAACGATGACCTAGGAGCATTTGCCAAGCAGTAGGGCAGTTAATATCTCTTGTCACAGAGATGTCACTTTCCCAATAGTGAAGCCACAGGCATGTCCAGAACCTGCAGATCTGGTTCCTGATCCGGCCCTCTCCATGCCTTTCTCACTGTCTCTCTAGTAAACTGGTGCCCACCTTAGCTGCCCTGGAAGACACTGGTGCTAGTGGCCTTAGTTAAAATGAGTCAACACGGTTTATCTAATTTCTTGTATTTTTCCCCCTTTCAGTTTTTATAATTTTTACTTGTGAGGTCAAAGTTCTCTGTAATTCCCCTCCTAAGAATCTTCCCTAAGGAAATAATCAGAGAGGCTGATGTAGATTTGTGTACAAAAACCTACACTGCAGAGCTCTTGGCGATGACCCGAAACTGGAAACAACTTCACCTTCTAACAACACAAACCAGTGGGAGTTTCCAATAGCATTCTCCATATTTTATGATGCTTTAAAAATGCTTACAATTAATCTCATTAGGAAAAAAGACAAAGTAAAGTTTCATGATTCAAATTTTGTGCTTATTTTTTTTATGTACTTGTAGAAAAAAACTCTGCAAGATGGTTATAGCAACCATCTTTGTTTTATTTTTTTTATTTTCTGCATTTCCCATAGTATGACTTTATAATCATAAAAAGCAATTAAAATGTTTAATTTATACATATATGAAAATACCACAATGAAATCCATTATTTATGCAATTAACATATGCTAATAAAACACAAAGCCTGGTTTATTCTTATAAAACTTATTTATAAAGAAATATTGTGGCCTGGAGAGATGGCTCAGCAGTTAAGAGCACTGACTGCTCTTCCAGAGGTCCTGAGTTCAAGTCCCAGCAACCACATGGTGGCTCCCAACCATCTGTAATGAGATCTGATGCCCTCTTCTAGTGTGTCTGAGGACAGCTACAGTGTACTCAACATACATAAAATAAATATTTAAAAATGATTCTAAATTTAAAAAATATTGTTTAATAAACCAGACATGGTAGTGCCTGTCTATAATCTCTGTACTTTGGATACTGAGTGGGTAGAGTTGTAAGTTCGAGGCCAGCTGAGCCTGCACTACATGGTGAGACCTTGTCTGATAAAGCAGAACTTAAAATTTAATAAAGTCCAATGGTCTTTCAAAGGGCAATAGTCACAGATACTGGATCCCTGTCTTACTCAGGACTCTCCTTAGAAGCAGAACTAACAAGCTGTGTCTGAGGTGGAAGGGTAAGATGAGCTATCCTTCCCTTTTTACCAACCATGCTTTCCCAGGGAGGAAGGTAAGCAGTTCTGGATGGCTCAGACTAAAGATGGAAAGGCAGAGGCAGAGGCAGCAAGGAGTATGTGTGCACACAATGAAGCAACACCCCCAAAATCCCATCCTCCCTTGAAAACGTTAAGTCAAAAGTGGACGTGATATGGAGTCCTAGCCTAGCAAGCACCAGAGTTTAGCCTAGCCTACACCACGCAGGCCCAGAACATTTTCATTAGCTGAAGTTAGGCAAAGCCACCTAAACCAAACCCCACTTCATAGGAGGTATTGACTCTCTCAGATAAGTTACTGACACTGAATGTAAGAATAATGGCCTTATAAGTATGATTTCTCATACTTATAAATATAAAAACCTCTAAGGCAAACCATTTGAAGTCAAGGGCTGTGACCTTAGAGAAGACTTGTCTAGCAATAAGCAGAGAAGCCAGAGTCAAAAGATACCTGAGCACATCAAGCCCCTATCAAAAGCCACCAGGCGAGGGAAGCAGCCATCCTTCCAGGGAAGAGTGGGCCGGGTAAGTGAGCCTATCCCTTTCTAAACAGCAGAAGGTGAGGATGCATTGTAGACTGTGGGTATTAGCTTTGGAGAGTCAGTGAGAAGCCTGGTAGCTAGTGGGCCCCCAAAAAATCAACGGCCAGAAAAGCAACTGGCATTGTCTGATGAGACAATAATAACCCATGTTCATGACATACTTACTGTGTGCCAGGCACTACTCCAAGATTTTTGCATAAATAATCTCATTCAATCCCCTCAGTGTTGCTGCAAATTGACTACAGAAATTGTCCCTATCTTACTACTGAGGAATCTGAGGCCAGAGGGAGGTTATGACTCAACTAGCCCAGATCTTACAATCTGAAGACGTACTTAATACTCATCAAAACACATTTACCCTCACAGGTGTACAAGCGGGTGCCAAGTCACATAAGTGTTCTCTTCTTTTCAGAAAGGCATCCAAACTTGCTTTCCTTTCCTGATCCCAAGTTGAAGCAATATTTCAACCTTTGTTCCTTTTCCGTCTTACTCAAATCATCCCAGTTATACCTCTAACTTGGCCTGATGCGTCCTTCCGAAAGCTCCCTGATGTGAGAGCTTGAGGCTCAGATACCACTTACAGAGTACTTATTAAATGGCATCTCTGGGGCACCCGGGAGTCACGAAGAGAAGCAGAGGAGCCCTGAATCAGGATCCAGGACCCACGAACTCCACCGCCAACCAACAAGAGAGCTTCCTGGGCAGAGTTCTTACCGCTAACTGCCATGACTGCATGCCATTAACACGCGTGCTCCAGTGGCTGCGTACCATGAGAGTGAGCTGGACTATCTCCTTGCCGTGCTTTCCCGTCATTCCTATTGGGTATACTTTCTCAGGAAGAAGGTCGACAAGTCCAGATGGCTGCTCAGACTGAAAAACAGCAGAATCTCAGCGATTGGGATCTCATGCTCGAGAGAGAGCCCCTTCTGGACTATCTCATGCATCCTTTCATCCTCAACCAGTGCACACTGGGCCTAGGCACGGGGTTTTCCCAGCTGCCTAAGTGCTGAACTGAGAGGTAAGTGACTGGGGCCCCTTCCAGGACTATAGCTCGTCCAGGAGCCGGAATATCTGGGCAATGCAGAGCAGCCTGTGAGGTGTGGAGGAGCCACAGGGAGCTCTCACAACAAAGAATAGCAACTCTGTCACCCGTGACCCTGTGAAGACAGCACACAGAGAGCATATTTAATACACCTCTGAGAGCTTCAGTGCCATCTACATAAAAAGAATGTCCTGCACGGCGATGCAAGGTGATAAAAACTTCTGTGTTGAAGAAAGAGCTTTAAACAATTAACACTCAAGAGCTCAGTTGAGCAATGAATGGGTCATGAATTGAGAAACGTCTAAGATACCAGCCCGGCTCTCCAGGCAGACAGTATTTACAGACTGAGTAAATAGGAAGATCATATTCCTGAGCACCCTGATTTATTACAAACAGGTATTTGCCTTATTTGAACTTGGTCTGATCAGGAGTCTGCTGCAATTGGCTATGACAAAGCCATTGTTAAAGACAAAATGACTTTCTTACACTCTGAGAGGGAATTCAAGGTACAGAAATAAATTCTAATCAAAAACAAAAGCTAATTCTTTGAAAGTGAGTTTTTCCCCTGGGTTGACAAAGATAATGTGCCTCATGAATACACCATAGCAATGATGAAAATAGTCATCATATCCATCAGCCCCAGACTGCTGATATCACGGGCCACGTTACTAGCCCAGCTAGAAGTGGCTGGGATGCCCTTGGGTGAATGCTTTTGGCATTCTTGTTACAGAAGTTCTCAGAAGAGACACCCCAAGCCCACTGAGTGGAAGCACAATGGAGAACCAAATTTACATTCTCAGCAGGAAAACAGAAACCGAAACCCAGAGATGACATCAAAAGATGTTAGCGCCCGGGTGTTACCCTCCCCCACCATGGCCAAACAGAAAGGCCAGGTGTTCCTTCAAAAAGAACAAAGGCTTTCACTTGCATCAGCAAGGCTCAGCAGGGGGCAAACCCTGAGGGGCCCCGGAGGGTCCAACACAGCACCACGTTGCTAGCCCAACTAGAAGTGGCTGGGATGCCCTTGGAAGAGACCAAGAGTTTACTAAGACCGTGGAGCTTCTACGAAAGCAGGAGAAACAGGAAGGACAGCAGTCCATTATCCAGATGTCTCCTGTACATGATTCTTCATGGGGACACATTCTTCTCTTCCCCCATGTCTAACAAAGGAGCAGCACCAGTGGTGACCTCAGACCTCAGGTAGCACTGTAGATGTGGCAGCATCTGAGTCTATAGGCTTGGGTTATAGCACAGCTCCAGAAATAGTAGTTTCAGGGAGACAGGAGGAAGAAGGCCCCGCCTCTCCGTGGCGGGCATATGCACAGTGACTTCACACAGCTGAAACAAGTGCCTGAGCCCATGTTCTCATCCTTAGACAGCCATTCAGCACGTCCCAGAGTCTGTCTCCGGAGGAAGACGAGTGTGTGTATAAGAACAGAGACCACTGCCCTGCAGTCATAGTGGATCTTGCTGCGCTGAAGCTGGGCGAGACTGTACATTACTTTTCTCCCTAAGCAGCTTCAGGCCCTAAGACAGTTAGACAGCAGTGATGAAGCTCACATGTAATGGTGAGCTCGATCCCTTCATAGTCTATCGTAAGGCAGTAGGGTCTGGCCATCGATTTCTAGCGGATACCTGAAAACAATGCTGCTAGCCTATGACAACCTACCGTCCTGAAGAGCCATTACTTCTAATTGACATAATGCGGAGCAGAAGATGGACCAACTGGGGGAGCTGATTCGGAGCCAGAGTGAGGTCAAAACGTCCTCTCCTGTAAGGATAGGTCCAGCAAGCACCGGGAATTCCTCTTTATGCAAATGAAGCATCCCCAGCCACTCAGCCCCAGCCAATGACAAACACTCACCCTGAAAACCCCTACCCAGTCTCCAAGGTTTATATCACCCTACTCCCCACCCCAATGAAGAGAACTGTTTTACTGAAAACCGCCTTCAGAGAAGGCCATTTCTCCCACATTCCCTATCCCACTCACCCGCCGCTGCTAAGCTTCAACCCATCCAGTCCAGAATACCCGCGGGGAGAAGCAGACTAGGAGTAGCAGTATAATCAAAAGGAAATTATCCCAAAGTATCCCAAATGCTGTCATAATTTTTAACGTTCTGAAGGAATTTTCTGTGAATGTCACTGATATTCATCTGTCCACAGGGTATTCCTAGCTTGACAACATGGGCATACATTTCTGGCTGCTTTTTTTCCCCTTGTGTTTTGTTATTTTGATATTTTTGATGTTTTATTTGTCTGTTTAGGGTTTTTTGTTTTGTTTTGTTTTTATTTTTCGCTGCCACCTACCCCTCTCCTAGTGCTGGGCGTCAGACTTACAGCTCTGTGATTACTAATGAATAAACTAAACCTCCAGCCTATGACTTTTAGTAAACACAGTCTTTAGTATTTCCAGGGTTAATGATTCTTACAAATCAAAATTTCCAGATCAATTTAATTCTTCATACAAATTAATTTGTATAAATTTGAATTTAATTTTCAAAGAAAATGTATATAATAGAAATTTAATGCTTTCTTTGACATGCCCTACAACTTGGTACCATCACAGAAGCTGAAATGGTTTCACACTTTGCATGTAGTTCAGAACACCTAACTACACATTCCAATCCTCATGAAATCATCATCCTTGTAGTATGTGGTTTATCCAAAGCCTCATATGAAACAGAAGTCTTTTAAAAAAAATCAGATTTGACAATCAGAACTTAACTTCTGTTTTGAGCCTTGTAGATATTGTAAAGAAAACCAGATTATTTTCAAAACCAGAAATCCCAAACTATTCATAGTTCTAATAACTCTTCGATAAGTTTAATTGCAATGTCCAAGTCTGTGTTTCTGTTTATAGTAATTTACTCAGCTCTCAGACCAGAGTTCATGTTGGTGCAGATGGGTGCTTTGTCTCTGTTTTAACCCACATGGATCTCACAGGGCCAACTCCTTACAACCTCACTATCATTTCTTTCACTGTTTCCTTCTCCTCCTCTTCTTCCTTTCCTTCCTCCTCCTATTCTGTCGCTGCTGTTGTTGACAACATTGTCACCAGTCTGAGCCCAGATCCCTGTTAGGCTATTACCTGAGTTCCCTGGACTTTCTCAGATTAGCCAATCCAGATGCTTAGTGTGGGACATCTAAGGGGAGCTCATTTCCCGGGAAAGGTTTTAGCTATGGGTTAAGCACTGTGTTGATTCTGTGATAAGTCTTTATTGTAGGCCCATTTGCTGATTTTCCCTTTGGAATGAGCTGTCATGGTCAAGTTGCTCCATTATCTGATTGGCAGATCACTCACCCTTTCCCTCATGCCTGGCTGCCTTGAGTAGAGAATTGCCACTTCTTTGGCAAATGGCCAGGCTCTCACAGAAATTCCATCTGTACTCTCAGTAACCATGAGTTTTCTGCACTCCATCTAGAAGGACTACAAATACTATGAAGCCACACCTCCTACATCAAACCTTGCTCCAGTAATGACGCACACAGGACACTAGCAAGACTCTAATGGGACAAGCCTTATTGAGTTCTAGATGACCCTACAGCTATTCTCATGCCTGGTGAAGGGTGCACACCTCCCCTAGGGACCCAGTGAAAAGCTTGTGATGGACAGAAGGAGGCCTACCTTAGCCCTATGTCAGTGCATGTGTGAAGCCTGTGATTGGCTTGCATGTAAGGCTTGTGACTGATGGATTTATACACTGTGTATATTCAAGGCCATAATCAATGAAATTACAGTGCATGCCTGAGGTTGCCACACCCCTCTTCCGTCTATACAAGTAGGCTAATTTTCCGTATTCTTCAGGTTAGTTAATGAGAGACTTCTCTCAAATAGTGTCATAATATATTGCAGTATTAACTTAATACAGATTAATATAATGCAGTATTAATGAAAGCTTCTCTCAGTGGTCTTTATCATGATTAGAATAGGCAGAGCTGCTTATAAAGGAGCAAACAAAATCTGAGTCTTCCACAGTGCAGGAGGTTGGCTGTGTAACCATGACTTACTGGTTCCAAAGTTCACTGACATCTTCTCCCACCAGAATTATATGGTAAGGCCCTATTAGTGGTAAGGATCTCCACAGGACCAAACTTTCTGGGTCTTGTGCAGTAACCCTAACTGCTAACTGATATGAATCCTAAGTTCGGCATGATGTCATACACCTTTGATTCTGGCACTCGTGGAGCAGAGATAAGCAGGCATCTGTGAGTTCAAAGCAAGCCTGGCCAGTTAGAGCTACGTGTTGAGTCCCCATTTAAAATATAAAAGCTCAATAACCACGCTAGTCTCAGAAGCCGCGCCCCTCCTTCTCTGACTCTGACTCTTTCTGACCCCTTTCTGCAACCTTCTCTGAGCCGAGAGTGGGTGATATTGGTATTCTGTGGATAGTTGAGCCTTCAACAGACACTCTCAGTGCTTTGACAAGTAAGGAGTCTTTGAAGATATCAATGGGACTTGTAAACGAGAACCTTCTCTGACTAATATTGAGAGCAGCACTAATCTATGAACATAAACATACTTATTTAAGGGCAATTTTAGAGGCACATAATGTCCATTTAGCAAAACAGCAGTATCTTTCCCCATTAGGTCTCACAACACTTTCAGCTATGGGCCCAAGAATATTATAGATGTATTTATTTTATTTTTATGTATATAAGTGTTTTGCTTATGTGAATCTACATGTACCACATGCCTGTAGAAATCAGAAAAGGGCGTTGGAGCCCCTGGAATTGGAATTATGAATGGTTATGAAATACCATGTAGACGCTGGGAACTGAACCCAGGTCTTCTGCAAGAGCAACAAGTGCTCATAACCACTCAGCCATCTTTCCAGCTGCAACATTCCCAACCCACGGGCTTTTCCCTGGGTTTATAGTGTCAGAAGTAAACTCCCTCTACTGAAGCATAAAACACAACTAGAAAGCTGGTTGCTGCCCCAACAGTAAGTTTACCACTGTGCACCAGTAAGCATGGGGTAGTTGGAAGGGCTGCATGTAAGGTTCACTACTGAGTAATACGGCTGATGAAAAATGTCCTATAGCAGCCTGTGGAGCCTCTCTCAGCATTATGAGGGCTAGCTTCAAAGCTCCAAATTGTTAAGAACAGAAGATGCAATTCCACAGAGGGGCCAGTAAGATGGCTCAGTAGTAAAGCTGTTCAAAAGAGAGTTTCTTTTAGATCCAAACACCAGTGGCCACAGCCAGAGAGCACAAATATAAGTTACTCCAAATACCAGCAGACAAAGAGAACCATGAAGAAAGACACTTTTGAAATACTTTGGTGGAATATAGGCAGATAATAGCAAAGCAGGGCTGCCTCTACTATGGGCCTCATGTGCTATCTGATTACATTATTAGTCTTTGGGTTGATGGAAGGGAGGGATCTACTTGTTCATTCTAAAAAGATTTTCCTAGTAGTCACAAAATATTGACTTACACCCAGAGGTAGGCAGTGAATGACTACTTGGGGGATAATGTAGCTCACCTCTGGATGCAGCGTTCCAACTCTCTATAGTCGCTGACTACTCAGTCACTCGTGCTTGTACAATGTTAAATGTGGATGTGGCTTTCTCTTAGGAACTTTACATGAGAGAAGAATGGAGGAAATATTGAAAACTGAGAGTGTGGAGATGGCGGAAATCTACGTGAGTCAGGAACTATGAAACACAAAAGCTAAATGTTCCGGTTCCTTTTTTTTTTAAATTTACATTTCAAATGTTATCCCCTTTCTGGTTTCCCATCCATAAACCCCCTATCCCATCCCCGCTCCCCCTCATTCTGTAACGGCATTCCCCCTCCCCACCCTGACATTCCCCTACATTGGGGGGTCCAGCCTTGGCAGGACCAAGGGCTTCTCCTCCCACTGGTGTCCAGCAAGGCAAAATTCCTTCACCTGTCTGGTTGTGTTATAATTCTTTAAGGGATTTTTGTGTTTCCTCTTTAAGAGTTTCTACTTGTTTACCTGTGTTATCCTGTATTTCTTTAAGAGACTTATTTATGTCCTTCTTAAAGTTCTCTATCATCATCATGAAATGTGATTTTAAATCCAAATCTTGCTTTTCTGGTATGTTTTGATATCCAGTATTTGCTTTGGTGGGAGAACTGGGCTCTGATGATGCCAAGTAGTCTTGGTTTCTGTTGCTTAGGTTCCTTTCTGTTGTCTCTGGTGTTAGCTGGTCTTGCTGTCTCTGACAGTGGCTTGACCCTCCTGTAAGCCTGCCTGTCAGCACTCCTGTAGACCTGTTTTCTCCCAGTGGGATCTGGATACAGAGAGCTATGGGACCAGGTCAGCTCCGGGAGCAGGCAGAAACAGGAAGTGTCTTGTCCCAGAATGCTCCTGGGTCTGTGCGTCCTGAGGGCTCCAGATGGGTCTCTCAGAGCAGAAGAGTTGGTCTTATCTCTGCTCTCAGGTATTTCAGCGCTCCTGGTGACTGGCTTTCAGCTCTGGACATAGGCAGAAACTAGAAGGGTCCTGCCCCTGACTGCTCTTCGGTTCTGTGTCCAGGGGGCACTAGGCAGGTTCGTTACTCTTGTGACAGGAATGTAACTAGAAATGGTGTTCTCCCCTGAGCTCTCAGGATTGTCCGCACTTCTTAAAGTCCAGCTCTCTCCCCCATGGGATTTGAGTACAGAGAGCTGTGGGGCGGGGTCAGCTTTGGGCGCAGCGATGTTGCCATTTCAGAAGAGATCAAGAGCCTCCAAGGGTTGAAAAATCAAGACTAATGAGCCGCTACTGTCACCATTGGCTGTTGGCACTCCGATCCAAGAATAAAGAGCACTGAGCAATAAGCCCCATCTTCAAAAGCTTGGAGCCACAGGCCCCCGTTCCGAGTCTTAGACGTATAAAGCTCCGTGTTTACTCACACTGTGAGCTTCTGGAAAGTAAGGTCCACTGATGCTGGAAAGCTGCTCCTAACTATGCATTCTTCCATCTGGAGGAATGTAGGGAAGCCCAGCCAGCCTTTCTGACAGCTGCTCTCACCACTTTCCTGATTAGAAGCCTGAGTGCATGTTCATGACTACAGTTCAGCATGTCACCCCTGCACATACGTGCTCCACTGTCCCATCAAACTTCACATACAAGCACGAGTCCAAAGACAACGTTATGCACTCAAGATTTGGGGGGCTAGAGAGGTGGCTTGGTAGTTAAGAATACTTACTGCTCTTTGAGAGGAGTGGGTCCCATTCCAAGGATCCATGTGGTGCCCTGCAACCATTTGTGACTCTAGTTCTGACCCAAAGATCCACAACTTCAGAATCTGAAGCGTCTTCTGACCTCTGAGGACTCCTGCACATACATGGTAAACAGGCACACCTGAAGCACAAACAGAGACATAAAATAAACTAGTTATTTTTGGAAACATTTTGAGATTACAGTAGCATCTTGACATTACCACGTGAGGAGAGGAGCCTACAGGTTTCACGTCCTGAAGCCATCACTGAATATGAACATAGCTCCATCAGTAAGGCCTGTTCCTGAGTTTGCTTCAGGAGCCAACTGTGCTTAGAAACAGCCACGGTAGGGATGTCTTCCACCATGCTGACATGGATCATGTTGTCTCATTGTCAACGTGATTGACAGCGAGGTGAGCGGCTGTTCGGTAGGGGCTGGAGCAGCTTCCATACCATTGCACCGAGAATGGTGGTTTAGAAGCAGAATGCCTTGACTGCTCCAACTGCCCACGGCTCTGAAAGTTACTTGTGGGAATATACCCCGGTATCTGGTCATTTAGGCCCTCCGGGCATTAGTCATTCTGAGACAGTTTGAAATAACATGAATTTTTATTTGCAAGTAAAACTCCCACTGATGCACTATAATTTATTTTCTCCCTCTTAAAACTGACCAGATTCAATTGGTAGAAAACCACCAGGCCACAGAACTAGCCAAGAGCAAGCAAGATGTAGACTTGGAATCTCGAATCCTAGTCACTTAATCCCCAGTTCTTCATACAACATCAGAGAATTTATTAAACCATCATTGTCACGGCACCATAACTACACTAAATATTCATTTTTATCAATGTTTCTCTCTGAGAAGATGCCATTGACTCCCGGTGAATATGAGGTGTGCGGTCAGGCTAGTCAGAATAGCTCTTCTCCCTAAACATGGTGGTAATCTAGTGAGGGATTTTTGCCCCTGGCAAGGTTTTTCAGAGTGCAATTTGAAGGACTAATCTGGGGGAAAGGTCTCTTCTTCTGAGATAGTGAGCATAATTAACTACAGAAAGCATCATTTCTCTATCTAAATAGGGGTAAGAAGCCAGCACAGAAGGGAAATAGAGTTGAGAACACCACCTATCAGCCTGTAGACCTAGTCATTCCTGAAGACTAAAATGCACCAATACATTCTTCTTTTGCCTATGCTAGTTTGAATTGATTTTATATCTTTAAACATAATTTTTTACTATGAAAACACTTCATATAGTCGAGGGCTTCCAGTTCTCTCAGTTGATTCTATAACTACATGTGGAGACTTCTGATTTAAAACAGCTAGCTCATTCATCCCTCTCCTGGTATTTATTTTCCACTCCTGTTCATTCCAGGGGCAACGGGAGCAGGGGTTACTGCTGCATCCACCCACTGTGTTTATAATTCAGACTTCTTTGTTGGCGTTCACTGACTCTGCTGTCATTGATCATTCTCGTAGACAGAGGCTGCAGAAAGAACATGTTTCTATAGAAAGCTGTCTACACAACACTTGGCAGGACCAGAACCATAGGAAAGATTATAGACGGTGCCAGTTAGTTTAGGTAATGTGACATGGTTAGGGTTGGTTGTTTGGATTGTCTTTGGAAATATAAACTTACAAGTGCTAACAGGTACTGTGGGCATTTCTTCTCTCAGAGTCAGCCAACTGTGGGTGGCTTTCACTGTTTTCAAAGAAAGGGTTTCATTGGGGTGTAGGCATGATTTTTAATGACATAGAATCATAACTGTCATCTTTTCTTGGTCCTAATCAGAATAAATCATCAGACACAGAGGAATTCAGAGTCCACCTGTAAAAGTTACCAGCCTGCATTATTCTAAACCTGTCAGCATTATAGAAGACAAAGAAGGCTGAGGGCTTGTCTTTATTTAAAAAGATTGACAAGACCATTAAATGCAAAACATGATCAGAAGTCATCTATACCAGAAAAATATGCTGCAAACAACATTCCTGGGTGGTAATAACAATAACAATAACAATAACAATAACAATAACAATAACAATAACAACAACAACAGCTGTACTACAAATTGAAGTCATGTGGGAGTAACACTTTCTTCTACACTTCCCCAGTGTTATGATTATACTACAATCCTAAAATCTTTGTTCTTAGGAAATGCATGCTGGAGTGATAGCAGCGTGGTATTGCAACTTAGTGCTTCCAAACCATGTTCAGTGAGTATAAAATGAGAACGCAAATGAAACTCATTGCAAAACTGGTAAAGGTACTGACAGAGGTACAAATTCACATAGCCATGGTGAAAACCAGTATGGAAGAACCTTAAAGCGTTAAATATAGGACAGCCATGAGTCCAGCAGCATTACTGCTGAATAAATGACCATAGGGCATGGGACTGGTGTGATGGAGACACAGTCATACTCCATTGTCTATTGTGGCACTCAGTTCACGGTAGACAAGGCAGGGGTCCTTCCAGGTACCATCACAGATCACGGGATACAGAAAACACAATGCACACATGATGGAATACTATATAGTCTTTAAAAAGAAGGAGGGAGATGGGGATGGAGTTCAGTGTTAGAACTTTTTCCTATCTTGTTCAAGTCCCTTGGGTTCTGTCTTCAATACTCCCAAAAAGGAAGAAAAAAAGAAACTTTGTCATCTGAAAAAGTATGAATGAACCTGAATATTATGTTAAATAAGATAATCCAGGCATAGAAAGGGAAACATTAAAGGTAAAGAAGTGGAGAATACAGTGGTGATTACCCAAGAGCTCTATTGTGCAATAATGATAACCATACCAATGACAGTGATTATTTTATAAAACCTTCTGGTCTGATAGGTATGAAGTATTCTCATCAACAACAACAAAAGGTCTACGTATGTGAGGTGATGGTATGTTGATTAATTCAATTTAGCCTCTACAACTATGTCCCAGGCATGTTTCATTTTTTGTGTGTGTGGTGCTGACTAACTTTGAGTTGTCCCTGGTTGTCACCTTGATTATTGAGACAGATATCTCACTGGGACCTGGGCTACCAAGTCAGTGAGACTGGCCGGCCAGTGAGCTCCTGGGATCCACCTGTCTCTTCCTCCCCAGAGCTAAGTTCATACCATCACTCAACAATATGTCAACTGAACATCTCTTCAACCACACAGTGTTTGTGTGTGTGTGTGTGTGTGTGTGTGTGTGTGTGTGTGTATGGTTTCAAAACAAAATGCTTTATACAATAAAGTAAAACCTAGCCCAATATTTGTTGATAAGGATTCTGAAAGATTTAGGCATCTAGGCATCTAATCTAATCTAATCTAATCTAATCTAATCTAATCTAATCTAATCAATATAAGCTGTATCTAAGCTTTACCCTAGTTGAAATGGACAGCTAGTGGGTAAGCCCTTGTGGTCTGACACTGGGCATTCAAGCTCTTGTCTAACCATCACTAGCCATGAACCCCTTGTTTCACCACTGTCCTCCACTTCCATTGAGAAATTAGAGTCCAGCTGCTTCAAGGGCTAACAAACTGACTTAATGTTTGGAAACAAAACAAAACCAAACCTATTAAGCCTAGGTCAAAAAAAAAATCTACTGAGGTTCTTTTTATGCTGGGGTCAGAGTAGAGTTATATTTACAACTTTTTTTCTAAGGTTGAGATAATTTCAAAACAAGAAAAAAAAGTGCAAAAAAAAGTAGAAGAAAGAACAAAAAGGAAAAAATAGTTAACCAGTAAAAATAACAGTCTTCTTTCAACTCTCATAATTATGTCAGAGAAAGTGTCGATTGGGGAATAATATATCTTTAACACTCTTCTAACACTGCTAATGTCTCATTTTAATAAAGAGAACACAAGCCTGGGGCTCAGAGTCTTTGGCAAGCAGCACTCACTAGCTAGAGTTTAATAACAGTTTCATTGTACACGCTTCTGCATTTACTTTCTATCTATAGAAAGTCAGTAAGCTATACAGTTACCTTTTAAACAAATGTATATAATGAAAGCCAAGTTCACGGAAAGAGGAATGTTACTACCTAAGCACAAGCAGGCAGCATTTGGAGGGTGAGGCTAGGACGCTTAACCACACTGATGGGGTTATGTTAGAAGGTAAACAAGAACTCTTGAAGGAGCTTGAGATCACTGTATCCCTAATCAGAAAAAGAGGGAGGAGTCATCCGTTTTACCTATGAGTCACACGGCCCTGAGTTCAGCTAATAGAAGATTGAAAATACTGAGAAACTAATTGCATCCATTTCTGACATGTTCAGACCTTTGCTTCTCCTCATGCTTTAAGTAAGACAATATAAGGATGATTTACATAGCACCAGCATGTTCATGACTGTAAGTAATCTGAAGATATGTATAGAAGGGTTCCCACAGTTATATGCAAATTTACATCATTTTATAGAAAAGATTTCGGTATCTATGGCTTGTGCTATCTGTGGAGAGTTCAGAAGCGGTCTCTCATAGGTAATAAATACAGAACAGTAGCCCCTGGGCTATTCTACAAAGGTGTACTGCTGACCCACGGCATGGAAGGCAACCTTACACTAGGAAGCACATTTCAAAGTGAAACTGTTGTTTTCACACAGCAAACACACATGAAAACTCATTAACTATTTATCAGGAAACTCAACAAAATCCAACTTTACCATCGGCCATTTTCCATTTCTGTTTTGGAATCCAGAGTAGCTGGTGCAACAGAGTGACTTATTCCTATATCATTTACAGGTACATTAAAGAATTCTTTTTTCTAAAGCTCCACTATGACCCCAGCACCCTGGAAACTTGAGAAAACAACCCATTCCACTTTGAAAATGGCTTCAGAAATGACTCTGGTAAGCAAACCTAGGCTTTGTGCATACATTGTGGCTCCAGCCTGGGTGCCAATCACAGGGATGCAATGCCTGGCACTGGCGGTTAAAATTATTTCCTTTTCCAGACATTCAGACACTTTTAAGGCTGTCTGCCACAAATCTGTGGATGAGTTTTATTGGGTCTTTGGTGAGAGTCAGTATCACCAGAGTGCTAACAACTGTGATCTGGTCCCTCAGCTCTTACAGGGAATGCTACTCATAACTTCACCAGCAAAAAGAGAAAGGTCCCAGCTTATGTGGAAGCCAGAGAAGGGCACTTTGTACCTTTCTTAAACTCATCCTTGGGCCTCCCCACTCTGACAGGTTGGACAGCACTCCTCTTAACTACTTGAATCTATGGATCCCTGAGTGTGAGACTTCTTGTCCTTGACCTCATGCACGGAAGACAAATGAACTATAATCTATGTAAAATGATTTCTGTATTTAAGAAAAAAAAAAACCTCTCCCTCAATCTCTTGCACCAATGTGAACTTACCCCTGCTTATCTGGCTTCCTGCAAAAACCGACACAATCTATTTATTGTCTTCAACTACTACCTGATTCTTATTCTTGTTTCTCTTTTAAGTTCATGAGTCCAAGGCAGAGCAACTATTTTGAGGTCTTTTACAGTCAGTGTGAAGAATATACACAACACCCCTGCTTTCCTTGAAGGTTCAAATTTTTTAGAGCATTCCAGGGCCTTCTAAACTCCACAAAGTCTTTGAAGTTTAAAGTTCAATCACAACATTTGAGATTAAAGGTCTCTATATTTGAATGTGAAATGACCCCCACAGATTCAGATGTTTGAACACTTTGTTCCCAGCTCATAGTGTTTTGAGAGGCAGTGGAGTACACAGGAGGTAAAGTGAGGTAAAGCCTCACTAGAGGAGGTGGGCCACTAGGATTTGAGGTCTTATATTCCAACCCCACTGCCTGTTCTCTCTTTTCCTCCCTCCCCACTAAGATGTGAGGAGGTAAAGAGTCCCAATTGCACACTTCTGCCAACACAGAACTGCCTGCTTGCATGTCTTGTCCTTCAAGATGGATTGTGTTTCCTCAAACTTTGATCCAAAGCAAACCCTTCCTTTCCTAAGTTGCTTCACATCAGGTGTTTGGTCCCAGCAACAACAAAAAAAGTAGCTGATACAGAGGCGGTTGGAGGGACCTCAGAGATGTGCTCAGTAACTCCTTAGGTAGAAAGTCAAGAGTCACTAAGTAGCTTTAAAGGTGAGGTGTTAGACTAAGTCCTGGAGGCCAATTAACTATATCACTGTGAAATTTGTCAAACTCTTACCAAAATGCTTCAAGAATTATATTCAGCTCCTGTGGGGCATGATTTTATCAAAGATAAGGAATCAGAGGTGCTTCTTTCCAGAGGCTGCTGGGAACAAATTCTGCACTGTGTTCTAAACTTTCCATTTATACAACTCATTTGGGCTTCATGTAGCAATTCTAAGAATCGTGGCTATTCACCTGGCAGTGGTGAGAAAACACAAAAACCTAGGGAGGAACCCCTTGAAAAGGACGACGTAGGAGGATTTTAAAATGTAGAAGAGGGTCCAAAAGTGAGATCCTATAGTCCTGTCTCTAAAAGTGTCTCAGAATTGATTTGTTTCTGTTACCGAGACTAGAGAACAATTCACAACCAAAAACCTCATCTGGGTATGTTTAAGGAGTCAGGGCCCAAGTTTCCAGATTCTCTCTGTGATTGTGGCTGTCAAATAGCTACATGCTGCAAAATCTATCCAGACGGTGGGGAAGTATTCTCTCCAAAGATGAGGCAAAATCTATCCAGACGGTGGGGAAGTATTCTCTCCAAAGATGAGGCAAAATCTATCCAGACGGTGGGGAAGTATTCTCTCCAAAGATGAGGTCTTTACACCCTTCTTTGGAAGCCAGTTACTCTAGGTTTTTCAGACCAAAATGACTGGTCCAAGATCCAGTGAGAACTAGCACAGCCAGTATCAAGACTGACCTTCCTCCTTGGCTATTTTTGCCCCCTTGAAACTACAGAAGCATCAAACCAATAAATCAGGTGAGATTCACTCCAGCATTTCTATCTAGACAAGGTGGATATGTGATACCTGTCAACTGCTGTTTTCTGCTTCAACCCAAAAGGTGAACTCAGGGTGGGGAAGTGGGAGGCAGAGTTGAACAGTGTGTGTGTGTGTGTGTGTGTGTGTGTGTGTGTGTGTGTGTGTGTGTGTGTACATTTCACTTCTCTCTTTGCATTTTGGTTACATTTAACAATGTGTTACCTCTTCACAGAGGAGTTTATATCATTTGCAGGATGCCAAGAATGACGTCAGCATATTAAAGCCTAAGGTTTCACATTCTCCACTTTAAACATTCACATAGCTTAGTTTCCAGATATAAACACAAAGTCATTCTCAAGCTGGAGAGTTTCTGTCCAAGAACACTGGTGTTACTCTAATTAAATTTGCTTAATTAATCTCCTTATGGGGAGATGGAATTCAGTGATGGCTGTTAGAAAGACCTCAGATTCCTTGTAAGCAGAGCGCTGCAATCCAGGGATTCATCTTGGGAGGGAGCATCTATAACTTTCCAAAAAGTTCTTAGTAAGACTGTGCAGACGGGGCACTTGAGTTACTTCCGCACTTGACTGGCTGGCTTTGCAGCCACATGCAAACTTCACTAGAACATCTGAGTGCATTTTTATTTCCCTGTGAGCTTGGATCCCAATGTCCAGAGTCACTATTCTTGACTCCAAGAACTCATGTTTTTAAAAAAAAGTCAACGAATTTTTTTAAATATTTATTTATGTATTTAGTGTATATGAGTACACTGTAGCTGTCTTAGACACACATCATATCTCATTACAGATGGTTGTGAGCCACCATGTGGTTGCTGGGAATTGAACTCAGAACCTCTGGAAGAGCGGTCAGTGCTCTTAACGGCTGAGCCATCTCTCTAGCCCAGTCAACAAATCTTTGATTGAAGCTCTTGGCCTGCCATAGTTCACTGCTATTCCTTCCATAACCACCATCAACATGTACCTTGTCCTCAGCACTTTTGCAAATAGTTGTTTCCAAACAGCAGTGAATTTGGAATCCAGCAGAGTCATCTTCTGCCAGGACCTTCCCTGAATATCAATATACCCTCTAGGCATAAACCAAGATTTCCTCCTTTTAAAGGAAGTCAGGACTCACTCCAAGGCAGTGAGCACAATATCTCCAGTCTCCTGGTCCTGCATCAATCAAGAAAGCTAGAGAGGTGGTACCCACCAGAAGGTCTTTCTGAGAGATGCCCTTCTGGGAAGACATCCAAAGATTTCTAGAGCTTATTTACCCTAGCCGGGGACATACAGAAGGCATAGCGGGGAGTCACGGGGGGAGGGGTAGGTGAAAGCAGTAGTGGCAGTTTGGGAGGATGTAAAGAAAGCCCAGGAATACACAGAAATCCTATTTTCAAGATCAGAGCATCCATTATGGAGACAAATACCTAAGGGTAACTTGATCTTCAGCTCCTAAATACAGAGCTGGGTCTATTTCAGTCCTTACCCAGTAGAAGGTAGAGAAGATAAACGTGCAAGACCTGACTCTGTCTCCGCAAGGTTGACCTTAAGTAGCCAGTACCAGAAGGCCAGAGACCTGAGTAGAATTTCCAAGCCAGAATTCTTCCATGGCACCCTGTACTGTCTATCCCTAGATGAATGCTGCTCAGGCTGTTGCTGCGACTAATCCTGGACTAATTTCTCACTGAAGTTCATGACTGACATTTTGTGCTCTGCTGTCCCATGACTGTCATGAGGCATCTGAAATGTTGGATCAAGCTCAGCTAAGTTACAGTTGCTGTTCTGGTCATGGCATCTGACACTGGATGGCGAGGTCCTCGAACTCTGGAAATGGATAGATCTCTGGAGTGATGCTGTCACTGCAATGACATACAGTTGATTGATAACTGATTGGCTACAATTTGTTTTCCTCTTCCTTATAACACATCCTTGCCTCCATGACTTTGGCTTGCCCAGGATTATTTGTATTCTGCATAGGCAACTGGCAAAATGCCACTGCCTGGCTTGACTCTGCCCCATCTTGCTCTCTTGCCACAGGCTGCATGCTTAGATTGAAGATGTTCCGGAACTAGAAGGTCTGAGAGTGCACAAGAGGCAGACCTATGAAACTAAGGTCAACCTGCTGCTCTTGTGTGTAAGGTGGAGACAGTACAGTGGAGGTTGCAAGCCAGTAGGATCCTGGTGTTGCCTGTTGCCAAGGGCCTGGCATTAGAGGAGTAACGGATCTCCTGCACTTCATGCTCTTGTGCTGGCCTGACTGCATTCCCTCCATCCCTTTTGCCAGCATTGAGAGCAGATGGCTACCGAAGTAGCAGGCGGCTTTCTCTGCTGACTCCCTCCAGAGAACACACAGGGAGCTTCATCTGCCCCTAGACAAACGTAAGAGCAAACTGTCAAGGCTTCTTGCAGTGAAAAGTGAGCAGACAGCAAGTTTACACATCATATTTTAAATATTTATGCCATTTTAAAATAAATACAAGCCTAGGCTGGCTCTAGTCCTCTCCATCTCTTCGCCTACCAGAGAAACATGTTCTCTCCGGCTCTTCCAAAAGCCAGAGGGGTACAAGCTACTCGAGGAAGAGGTTTAGCTAGAATCGGCCGGTCATCTGCTGAAATCTCAGGTATTTTGGTCCATGCTAGTTGTCCATTAATTTGGGGAAGAGCCTCAGATACAAAATGCTCATGACAATTTAGGCATTAAAAAAGCTGATCAAAAATAAAGAATAAAAATCCCAAACTTGAATGGTGGAACATGCCTTCAGTCCTAACACTCTGGAGCCTGGGACAAGAGGATAAAGAGTTTTAGACTAGCCTGGGCTATATAGTTAAATCTTGTTTCAAAACCTCAAAACCTGACAACACTATGTTCTTGGTTCATTTTTTGATGAGGCTGTCTAGATGAAGCCAGAATTCCCATGAAAAGTAAAAACCTTGCAGTCTGTCATCAACAGTTGAATATACTCAGTAGCTAACTATACAGATTAATTTAGTAAGGGTGAGCATATACAAGCCCCTTCTCTCCCTACTGCCAGAGCGATCCTGTACTAATATTCTGATGATTTTCAATTCTACACTGCAGCCTTCCCTTTTTTTTCACAGTATGCAAATGGTTATAGCAATGCAGTTACAACAATTTCTGTGGCCCACCTCTTCTGACTGGATTCGGTATTCAATCTACTCACTGCCTCTATTAGAGTTGAGGTTGTTCTAGTGGGTTCTGAAACATTAGGAGGTGGAGCCTCCCTTGCTAGCAGATGTTGGTCACTGAGGGTAAGCCTTAAGGTATGATGCTCCCCCCCATCCAGTTCCTGTCTGTCTAACTCATCATGCCTTCCTGCCAAGGCCAGCACAGCTGAACCACCCTATCAGACTGTGATGGTGTGAAGGGGACCAGCCTTCCTGAGCTCCATCTTCAGGACCAGGCATGATGAATATATTCTACATACATCATGGAGTAAATGGAAACTGGAGGTTGAATATCCACATAAGCTGCCTAGGCACAGTTTATGCATCCTAAATTGCTAAGTCATTTAATATGTTAACTTTCTTGATCAATAAAGTGGATTTTTGTTTGTTGTTTTGTCTGTTTAAAGCAGGTCTCATATATCCCAAGTCAGCCTTAAACTCACTTTGTAGCTGAGGATAAAGTTGAATTCCTGATCCTTTTGCCTGCACTTCTGATTTATGCAGTATTGGGAATTAAACCAAGGGCTTTGTGTACGCTAAATAAGCATTCTACCAACTAAGCTGCATTACCAGGCCATAAAAAGGTTTTTTTTTATGGATAGATAAAAGATTACATTGCACCAGCACCATTTCTATGGACATAGAACATGAGGGAGCTGATTACAGTGGTGGACACTGTCATTCCAGCATGGCAAGACCAAGATGGGAGGGAGTGGCTGGAGATGAGGACACCTGGAGTTATGCCTTTGTCCTTCGTGATGGGAGCATCAAAGCTTTCTTTGCTTGCACACACACATGAGCACACACACACACCCCACACACACACCCACACTCCAGAACTTTTACTATGTGTTTTAGCACAGGCACAGAGAACACGGACTTCAGAGCGTAGCCCCAGCAGTCACTAGCTCTGTGTCTTCGGACAAATAACTCAGCCTTTATGTCTCTCTAGTTTTCTGTCTGCAACATTTGCATAGTCAATTAATCTTCAATTTAAAATATTATTTTGAAGTGGAATGAAAATGGGCTCTAAAACGGTAGAGTATTTCTTGCCATTATTGTCTTAACAACATAGTATAACATTTCACACAGCATTTGCTCATAGTGAGTGTTATAAGTAATGACCATGTATCTCATGGAAATACTAGGTAATTTTCCACCAGGGCATCCTTGGATTTTGTATCTGTGGTGTTCGGGAAACCTTCCTTTACGACTGCAGGATGACAAGTGTACACTAAGTGAGCCTTACCCCCTTCGTCATTGCACGGATAAGTAAATGACTGAGTGTGAAGGAAGACCAGACCCAGGAAAGTCTAGATGCTTCGAGGCACATGTTTTGCCTAAATACAAGAACATATCTTCTAAGTGCTAGAGATGGTAACACGCCTGTCAATAGCATTTTTCTCACCTCATAGAGGGGTATCTTTGCATTTCTATGGCTACTCGTTATTAGCCCAGCTTTACAAAATTGATGCAACTTTCATAATATGTATAAGGAAAATTCAGAGAGATTATGTCTATACCTCCGTGTCCACTTTTACTAGCACCATCACCCCAATTTTATCCAGGAAAGGTAAGTCATGACTGAGTTCCCAGAGTCCAGGAGGCACATGGCATGTCCCTATGTCACTGCGACATCTAGTGGACACTGAGCACAGCCTTCAGGAAGGCACACAGCATTAAAGGCCCTGGTTTTCTGAGCCAGCGCCCTGGTGATCTCTAACAGGGTTCCCTTGATTTGCATATTCCACACTAATCACCTCAAACACAAGGATTCCTGTTATGAGCCGAGTGTTCTACTGGTGAGTTCAGCCTGCCTGTCCTTCATGACAGCTGCCCAGGCAAAGTCAGGCAGAGAAAACTGGAACTGAAAGAAAGACATCACTGTCACTAAGAGAAGGGACAGCTAAAACATTTCAGTACATGTATACCGTAGTAGCTGGCTGGCAAGCCAGGACAGTTCTCAGTAACCTTTTGAACTGTTTTCTGGCTTCGATACATCTTGGCACAAGGAAGCCTGGAGCTGACAAAGGCCAAATTCTGCTTTACTCAAGTGTTTTCCTGAGGAGGCCAACAGCTCTTTTAGGTGATTAAAAGCTTATCCCCTGGGGGCAAGTAATCACTTCACTGCCAATAACTCAGCTCTGCGTGTGGGTCAGGGGATTGAAGGCCTTTACAGAGAGAGGTGTCCACAGAAACTAACCAAGGCAAGGCATGCTTTCAGTCGGGCTTGGAAGAGCATAAGACACCTCACCTTGATTTTGCTACTCAAAGTTTCCAACCACAATGGCCAAGATTATACCTGAGAGATACTAATTTGGAAATGATGCCTGAAATCACCTCCATGGACCCTGGTTCAACACATTCTGACAATCAACATCTTAACTCATGGGATAACAGTGGGCAAGTTGAACTGTACCTTACCCCAAAGGTGAGTTCATTCACAGGATGACCCACCATCTTTAAATATTTATATGATTACTATTAGAATGAATAAAAAAACCTCTGGAATCCTATTCGTCTCCAGCCACCAATTCCTTATGAAAACGAACTCATAATCAAATCAAGGAGAAGATTCAAGTTGGAAGGACCAAATATTTCAAATTTTAAAAGAAAGGGGGGCGGTCCCAAGTGAGAATGTATCCAGACACAACCTTTTCCTCCATTTCCCCCCTTCTTGTTACCAATCAAAATTTAAACCAGGTAATAGTGGTGCACTTCTTTAACCCCAACATTGAGGAGGCAGAGGCCAGCCTGGTCTACAGAGTAAGTTCCAGGGCAGCCAAGGCTACACAAGAGAAACCTGCTCTCAAAAATAAAAGCAAACAAAGATCAAAATTTAATGCTTTTTCTTTTCAAAGGCTAACTGAAGGATGCCAGAGTTGTCACTTCACAAAAATCCTACAAAGGATCAGCACCTTGTAAGCTGCACAGGCCTGCCTGAGGGGGAAAATGTCTTGCCACTTCTGCTTGGTTTCTAGCAGTTGGTGTTAACACTTGACAGTGACATTCTGTGGAATACATCTTAGGAGTTTGGAGTCAAGAGACTGGAAATCCCCAGAGCACGCCCAACAATCTCTGAGGAACCTAGTGAGTTTAAAGTCACTCAGATATAGTGTGACCCAACTGTGTAGTGGCTCAGTTGATCACTCCTTACCCAGCATGCCAAGACCCTGGGCTCAATCTCCAGCTCTTTACAGAGTGAGTGGCACATGCCTATAGCTCCCAGCAATAGCTCGTCCTCAGCAACAGATTTTGAGGCTGGGCTAGGCTACCTGAGACCCTGTGTCAAAAAATTAAAAATAAACAAGCTAAAACTCATATTCTAACTTCATGTGTATACTTCTAAAACTGGAATCTACTTGAAAAGAAATACGCTCATTCATTCATTCAAGAAACGTTTTAGCTCCAACAAAACATGCTGATGCCCAGTATATAAACCATATTCCCATAACCATAACTGTGCCAGCTGATAGAGGAAGAGTGCTGAGTGGACGCCTGTGCTGGGAGCTTTGCAATCAGGGCACAATTTGATTAAAGCGCCTGACACTTGTTGGGGTAGAAATCCGGCTCGGATCCAGACAGACCACCTCAAACCAACATGGTTCCACATGGAAAGGTTTAATGAGAGAAGAAGAGGAGAAGACAAGAAGAATAAAGGCTGACCATGAGCACGTGGAAGGAAGTAGGGAGGGGAATGGGGAGAGAAGGAACAAGGGGGAAGAGGGCAAGAGGGCAGAGAAGAGAAGAGAGTGAGGAAGGGGCAAGCAGCCCCCTTTATAAGGCTAGTCATACCTAGCTGTTGCCAGGTAACTGTGGGCTGGAGTATAGGCAGAATACGAGCAACACTGATCCCAAGAGCTGTGTTGGAATTAATCAGAAAAAGGCAGGGAAAAATTTAAATCTAGAATCATAGATTCTCAAGAGCCTACAAACAATATTTGGACCCAGCTCAAATAAGGGGCATCGATTTATAGTCAGTGTGCACGTGAGTATGCAGTGTGCCAGGTGTGTGCTGAGCTGGGGCAGATGGGCAAGTGTTAAGAAAAGTTAGTGGAACTACAGAGATCAGGAACAGCCAGATCCCGAGCCAAAAACAAACAAACAAACAACAACAACAACAACAAAAATACACAGTTTAGAGTAGCCTGAGGCTGTGGCCCTTCTATATCAAGACATAGCTCTTCTGTTCCTTGTATCTGAAGACTAACACGCACATGTTGGTATCCAGGAAGCCAGCCCACAGTTGGGATGTGTGAATACAAATTCAGACTTGTGGATGTTTAATCTCTCTTATTCAGTTTCCAAGCCCCATTTTATGGGGTCTAAGAGATCTATGGGTCCTCATACTCAGATGACAGGCCTATGAACATTACATAGAAGGGTCCTGAGCAGGAATGAGCTGTGAAGAGAGCTAGGACTGCTCAGCACAAAGCACACGAGCAGACAAAAGATCATGTAAGAGCTGACCCAGTTCAGGTCAGACAAAGTACACACTTAAATATACATATATGCACCCTAATCAAAGTCCCTATTTTCTATCAGATCAGAGGGGGAAAAGCTTAAAAGTCTCTGAATCTCAATTACCTGGGGAGAGGCACTGTCTATAGTCTTTGCTGAAGAACCAAGCTTAGCTCTATTTGAACAGGACCCTGCTCCAACTCACGCCTCCTGTAGAGGTCAGGGGTCAACTTTGTCTCACAACTCTGAAATTGGGTGTTCAGTTCCCCCAACTCTGCTTGCTGCAGTTCTCATGTGCCTGCTTTATACTGTAGCTCTGTATTCAAGCAAATTGCCCTGCCACATCCTCTCAAACAAAGATCCTTCCCTTCTGCTCACTTGAGGGTAACTACTTCCTTAGCAACTAGTCACCCCTGACTGGCCTTCAAGACTAGCCAACATTCAGCCTCAGGGAAAGTGGGTGGATGTGTTTGCTTTGATCCACACAGCCTTGGTGCTGTTGTGTAAGTGTGAATGTGGCTGCCCTTTGGCAAAGGTTTCCCCCGCAGCTTGCCTCAGCCCTTGTAGAGTAGAATATCAGATTACCATAATACCAGCACCTCTCATTCATCTGGCATTACTGCCTTTGCTCTGTAATTATTCCAGTTTGAAATCTTTGAAGTAGACTTGGTATGTGGGAATGGGGGATGGTGGTTCATCTGTTGTCAAGTTGTTTATGTTGACAAGAGAGGCAACAATGACTGTGGTAAAATGGAAAGAATTCTGGCTAGAATCTGAGTCCATTTTTGCTGTTCTTTGTTTTATTGTTATTATTATTATTATTATTATTATGGCTGTTGTTTTGTTTTTCAGTAGTTCAGAAACAAATGTAATTCTTGAGGGACAAAACCTTTGGAAACAGAGAAAACACAGCTCATAAGCAAACAAGCAAATAAAAACCCTCAGCGAAACTCCCTTGACATTTTGCTCAAGAGTATTTCCTTACTTGGAGAGTGGGTGCTATTTGTGATGCCTTTGAACATAATTGGCAGAAACTAGATACAGACTAAGTTAAAATAGGGGAATAAGGGGGCACGTGGGGGACCCCTATCCCACTATTAGAGGAAGAGGAACTCTCTGGAAATTGAACTTGAGGAACAGAGAATATACTTGCCACCAGACCTCCCCTGTTCCCTGAGCTGCTTGACTTTCTATCCCTCTGCTCCTGGCTTAATTCTGTAGCTCTATTATCCCTTCCCCTACTGCCTCCTTCCCTGCTTCTCTGAGTACGGGTGTGGACTACACAGATAGACCACATTAAGCAACTCCTCTGTGAAGAGACCTTCTGCTCCCCCACTGTCATGAAAGCAAGGCTGAGGACAGCTGAGGTGGGGGTGGATGGGGTAGGTATTAACTTGTTAGGTCAGGATTATTCAGTTTGCTTGTTCAGGCTGTGTGCCCAGGCCATGGCCAACACTAAGATTCTGCTGCCCGAAATAGAAAGACAGGAGAAATCTGCTAAAACAAACAAATAGCTATGAGACCTTTTATAACTAGTTGGGGGTTTTGTTTTGTTTTGTTTAATGTTACTTTGCTGTAAAGCAAGTATTGAATGCATTCAGGAAGAGTTCAGGTGTGTGTGTGTGTGTGTGTGTGTGTGTGTGTGTGTGTGTGTGTGTGTATGAAGTTGATATCAGGTGCCTTCCTGTACCAATCTCCTCTATAGCTTGTGCAGCTGGGTCTCACACTGAGCGAGTCGCTGGCCAATGCTGAGGTTACAGGTGTCCATCTCCACATCCATATTTTTGTGGCTTCCAGGATGTGAACTCAGACTCTCATACTTGCATAGCATAGCCACTTTACACACCAAGCCATCTTTCCAGACCGTAAATGGTAGGTTTGTTTTTATATTTGTTTTTCCTAGAGCCAATCCTGGGGTCTAACTAAAGGCTCTTGAGTTTATCAAGCAAGATGCTTCCATACCTCTGACAAAAGTTTCTATAGCTTCTGAGGACTTTCAGTAGAGAAAAACTTTCTTCCTCCTCTCCTCTTCTGAATCAGCCCAGCCACCACCAAGTACCTTTTGTGGATCAATTGTTCAGAAGACTTTTAGCAGGGGAAGAAAGTTTGGCATTATGTGGGAAGAAAAGGGAAGGAGAGAAGGTTTCAGAGTTAGATGTGAAGTGAGAGGACAAAGGCCTGATCTGTAGGGACAGCTGGGGAGGACCAGTGAACCTCACCTGTCACTCACCCAGGACAGGACAGATTGACTGGGATGCACACAGACAGCACAGTCTCTTACCATGAAAGAGGTTCCTGAAAGCAGAAATGTGACAGTCCTAAAGGGTCACACGAAGAAGGAAACCCTCAAAGCAGCCCATGTCAGCCAGCAGAAGAGGCTTCGAGTAGGTCCAAGGGACTGAGTCAACTAAGAAACATCTAAGCCATTCACTCGTGGTCCTCAGTGCAAAGGAAGATGACCACAGATGGGGGAAGAAAAACCGCTTTCCCTCTCACTTCGTGTGCTTCCAATTAGGCCATATTATTAAAATGAATGATTAACAAAGGCAGATTATTAAAAATAAATGGAAGGTTTGCAGTTCATATCTTTCACACATACATAAGCGATACCTGGAAATTCTAAAAGACAAATGCTCAGAACTGGCTTATGCAGTATCTTTCACGAGGACAGTATTATTTTAGAGAAGTGATAAAAGGAAAGAACTTTGATTCTCGGGGTGGAAACTTCCAGGAAGACAAATGAATGGAGTTTTGTCACATAGAGCCTGTGGTGCATTTCCAGGCTGACGCGGGTGTAAAGTTAACTTCAGAATTCAAAGGTTATTCTTCATGGTAGACAGGAGGAAAGAGGGCACTTTGATCCTGGTAAAATTGTGTTTCCTTTTAGGCAAATAAAGAAGGTGCCTTAGTCACTGATACTGCTGTGAAGAGACACAATGACCAAAACAACTCTTATGAAAGACAGTATTTAAATGAAGCTTGCTTACAGTTTCAGAGGTCAGTCCACTGTCACCATGGAACAGGACTCAGGCAGGCATGGTGCTGCAGGAGCTGAGAGTCCTACGGCCTGATTCACAGGCAAAAGAATGCACCTAGGCTCAGCATGGGCTTCTACAACCTCAGAGTTCCCCGTGACACGCTTCTTCCAAAAGAGCCATATCTCTCCATCCTTCCAATGCTTTCAAATAGTGGCATTCCCTGGAGACCAACCGTTCAAGTATATGAACCTAAGGGAACCACCACAGAGAGACAGAGAGTCCTTCTGTTCACTCTTCTAAATGCTTTCGGCTCAAAATTTCTACTATGCTAAAGTAGTCTCTTTAGAGGCAACACATCCTCCGCAATACACAGCCTCAGAGCTGGTCTAGAGTCTTGAACAGGAAGGATAGTGATAGGCAGAATATCCCCAGAGTACTGAGTCTAGGGGAGGGAGCCAGCCAGGTACACAGTCATGCTTCAGGTCACTGAACTGAATTCGTGTACCAGCATGCCTTCTTCTTGGAATTCTTTCTGGAATGGCAGCTGCCTAAAATATTCTGTTATGTGTAAGATACACTGTTATTTTACATGCCACAAAGGACAAAGCAATTATACCAGGTACATTATAACATAAGGCCATCTTATCAATTCAGTTTTTAATCACTTAGACTCTTGTACACGATGAAAAGAAATAAGACAGCAATGATACTTTTGAAGATATTTGGTGTGTGATTTCTGTGAACCACTTTTAGACTCAAAGATTCAGTCTTCTTTTTCCTACACAATTTCATCTTTCAAGATTTCAACAAAGTTGGTAATTCATCATTTCTTACAAAAGAACAAAATAGAAATTTGAAATTGAGCAATATATTGGATGGTGTTAGCATAGCAATGTTAAGGTTCTTGGATGTGATAATAGTATATCCTAGAAAATAAATGGTCTCATTCTCTGTTGTACAGCAAGTTTCCACCAGAAGGAAACCTCTGTCTTAGAGGAAAGCTTATTAAGACACAGGATGTTGGCTCTCAAGCAGCAGATCTCAATCTGTGGGTCAAGACCCCTTTGGTGACTTTAATAAAGTCCCTAAAACCATCAGAAAACACAGATGTTTACATTACAATTCAGAGCTGTCCCAAAATTACAGTTATAAAGTAGCAACAAAATACTTGTAGAATTGGGGGTCACCACAGCAGAAAGAACTGTATTAAAGGGTCACAGCATTAGGAGGGTTGAGAACCACTGTTAGAAAGGAAGGTGAAACATTCCATCCTGTATGGAAGCATGTTAACCTCAGGAAGTACAAACTATAAAGCTTCAGGAAGTCCCTGAAACTGACCGGACCCACCTGCCCCTCCATCCTGAAGCATAGATAAGCAGACAGGCTCTCACCACATGAACTGCCTATACGAGGCTCAGATCAGCTGAACTGTATAAAAAGCTTTCAAGCTAGCTGAGCTACCTAAAAGTCTCTTGGAGAATTGGAGGTACTTTGAAGAGGCTTAGACTAGCCCAGCTGCCTAGATACTCTCCTGTCTGCCAATCTTGCCCTCAAGTTGTGCAGTGCTGACAGGTTGGCCCTGAAAGACAAAACCTGAGTTGTTGATAAGGATTGATTCTTCCAGAAAGCAGAAATGTAAGTAAATCAAGGCAAACAGAGGTGACTTAAGGCCCCAACAACTTCTGCTTTGAGACTTGGAAGGCACACACTAAGACAAGCCCTTTGCCCAGGGTGGTGCCAACTCCTTAGAGGGGTGTCTCCACCCCCCTCCACCAGGTCTTGACAGCTTTCTCTTCATGTTGTAATGATGAAGGCACTCACACCCTAGGGTTCTGGGGAGGGCTGAACATTCAACACCCCATAGCCAACAGAGGAGATCAACTCAGCTTATTAATAATGAGAATTTACAGCCTGAGCAAGATGGCAGGGCAGCTGTACTTAAACGTGGTGCTATCTGGCAGCCACTGTGGGAGGCAGGTGTAGTAGCCACGAAGAAAAAAATCACAACTTCTACAGAAGAAAATAAGTCAAATTAAAGATTGTCATGCTAAGTGAAAAAGCCATATTGAACTCAGAAAGACAAATGTTATAATTTTTCATGTGCATAATCTGGATTCTAAAGGACAGACAGAAACTGAGCATGGTGGTACAATGTGAGCCAGTATGAGAAGGCCAAGACAGAAGTAAATCAGACTTGACTATGGAGAGAGATCCTATCTCAAACAAAAATTTCACGTGATTAGGAAGTTGAAAAATAATAAATAAAAATAGAAACTTAGACTATGAGGCAAGAGACAGTGGAACGGTGGGGGGAGGAGCAAGGACAGCCAATGGAGGCCAGTGGGATCCTTATTATGATGTATTGATGCATGGAATGTCATAGTAAAACTCATTATCACCCACTAATAGCAGCCAGGGAGGGTGGCTCACACACACACACACACACACACACACACACACATACACACACACATACACACACATACACACACACATACACACATACACACACATACACATACACACACATACACACACACATACACACACACAAACACACACACACACATACACACATACACATACACACACAAACACACACACATACACACACATACACACACAAACACACACACATACACACACATACACATACACACACATACACACATACACACACAAACACACACACATACACACACATACACATACACACACATACACACATACACACACAAACACACACACATACACACACATACACATACACACACAAACACACATACATACACACATACACATACACACACATACACACATACACACACAAACACATACACATACACACACATACACATACACACACATACACACATACACACACAAACACACACACAAACACACACACAAACACACACACATACACACACAAACACACACACACACACACACACACACACACACACACACACACCAGGGACTGGAGACATGGCTTAGCAGTTAAGACCACTTGCTGTTCTTTCAGAAGACCTGCGTTGGTTTCAATCACCCATATGAACAGCTCATAACCACTTGTAACTATACCTCTCAGCAATCTGGTGCTCTCTCTAACCTCCTCAGGTCCCTGGACACATGTGGCACACATGCATACACTCAGGCGCTCAGACATGCACATAACTTTTTAAAAATAAGCATATTTTAAAATATACTTATAAATATTTTTAAATAAAAAAACTAGAACATCCTAATCTTTTTCTGTGTGTGGGATGTGTGTATATACATATGATTGCATACATTTTACAAGGGTGTGCATACACATGGAAGCCTAAAGTTGATGTCAGGAATCAATCTCAGTTGCTCTCCTATCTCATTCATTGAGACAGGGTCTCTCAATCAAACCCAGGTTGGTATCTAGATAGTTTACTCTAAGACAAGCCCTTCTCCCATCTCCACCTTCCAAGGCTGGAATTACAGGCAGACCACACTCCCTGGCATTTATGTGTGGTCTGGGTATCTGAACCCTGGTCCTCACACTTGTACAGCAATCTCTTAACCACTGGGCCATCTCCTGAGTCCCAGAAAGACTCTGAATCACCATTACCTTGGCAGCAAATATGGTGGGAAAAGTGCTTATCAGAACAACTGGTCCCAACCCTTCAGGGAAATGTTTAGTGTTCAGGAAAGACTGAATAACCACTTGGCATGGAGGACACCAAAACAAGATTCAATCAAGTTAAAGAAGTAGTCGTATTTAAGATTGTTTGAAATTAGCAGGCATTTGGGATGATGATGAATGTGATGAACGTGTCTTAGTTACGGTTTCATTGCTGTGAAGAGACACCATAGCCAAGGCAACTCTTATAAAGGACATTTACTTGGGGCTGGCTTGGAGCTTCAGAGGTTCAGTCCATTATCATCATGGCAAGAAGCATGGCAGTGTCCAGGCAGGCATGGCACTGGAGGAGCTAAGACTTCTTCTACATCTTGTTCTGAAGGCAAACAGGAGAAGAGTGTCTCCTGGGATTAAAGGGCATGCATCATTTTGCCTGGGCCTAAGTTTTTCAGGGCCACTATGCTTCAAGATCTGGATCAAAAGTCTGTGTCTTCCAGCCTCAAGATCTGGATAACAGGTGTGCCCTCCATTTCTGGATTGTAGTTCATTCCAGACAGAGTCAAGTTGACAACCAGGAATAGCCAGACTTCTAAACACCAGGGGGTCAGTAATTTTATCAATTTGGCTGTACCATGATACACATGGTACAGTTACATGGTCTACATGACTGCAATATTTGTATGATTAACATTTTAATCAGTGGGTTATGTAGGAAACCTTGAAAGTCAGCTCAAGACACCCTATGAAAAAGTTCTCAGCACAAAAGAGATTTATTTATTCAAGGGGACAGAGGACAGAGAATAAAAGACAAAGACAGGAAATAGAGGATGAGGGAGAAGGGGAAGGGACCAAGAGAGAGAGGAGGAGAAGGGTAAGGGGGAGGGGTACTCGTTCTGGATTGTAGCAAAGGACTGCTTCTGGATAGAGAGGAGTCAGATTTGGCAAATGAAGATTTATAAAGGTACAAGGGAAAGCCGTGTATCTTAGTGAAGCCTTTCATTTTAATTCAGCATAGTAATTAAGTGAGCCAAAGAGGGGCTTATGGTTGCTGGACTTCAATACTTTGAAAACTGATTCTTGATAATCAGCCTCAGGAGGAGGGAGTAAACAAATAAAGGCTAACTCTAATGTAGTCTAACAGTTTTTAGCAAGGTCCAGTGGGGTGGGCAGGCCTGCCAGAGCTGTGTTGCAAGCTGGCTAGAGGCCCTTCAGGTTACCCTCCATAATGCAAATGGCCTTTATTCAGTGGAGCCAATTGTGAGTAGAGGACTGATCCCTACTGTACACACTTCTTTTTTGAGCAGTTGGAATTCATACCTGTTACTGCTCCACTAGATCTCCAGACCAAAAACTTCCATATTTGAGATGAGGATTTTTAACTTGCTGGCTTCCACAGTCATGTGCTTTAATTTCTTAAACTCTGTCTCCTAGTTGGTCTCTCCCCCTCTTTCTCACTTCTCACTTCTCTCTCTCTCTCTCTCTCTCTCTCTCTCTCTCTCTCTCTCTCTCTCTCTCTCTCCCTCTCTCTCTCTCTCTCTCACACACACACACACACACACAGATTCATACACACACACACCCCAAAGATACAAACACCAAAGAGCTTCTCTGTGAGGCCTGATCTGTAGATCAGTGTCTAAAGAACATTTCTTCTCTACTTTCTCTTATATATTTGGTTGTGAGCCTTTAACGGCTGAGCCATCTCTCCAGCCCTCTTCTCTACTTTCTCAAAGACAGTCAATCTGTAGCTCTTGTGATTCTTCCAAGTGGTTGAGTACTTCTGCATCTATGTGTGAATGAACATATTTTAACCAAAGAACAGGGCTAAATTCCATGTGAGGTTTGGCATAGCTTAGAACCTAAATAACAGTTGACAATCTGGGCATGGTGGCATACACCTTTAATCCCAGCAGCTGGGAGACAGAGGCAGGGGGATGTCTGTAAGTCTAAGGCTAGCCTTTTGTTATGTCTACCTAGCAAATTCCAGGACACACACACACACACACACACACACACACAGAGAGAGAGAGAGAGAGAGAGAGAGAGAGAGAGAGAGAGAGAGAGAGAGAGAGACCCTGTCTATACAAACAAACAACAGAACTGTTGGTGTGATGTGTTTGTACACTGTTTGAAGATGTGTCTCTGTCCTTTCTTGCCAACCTAATGCACCTTCTGATTGGTTAAAATAAAAACCTTATGGTCTATACCAAAAGGCAGAATAGTAAGGTGGGACTTCTGGACAGAGAGAGGAAGTCTTGAGAGGAGAGAGGGGCAAGAGGGTCACCATTGGAACACTGATAAAGCAGGAGGCCAGGGCAAGACTAACATGTCAGGCAATGGGCCATGTGACTGAAAATAGCCCAAGACAGTATTGTTGGGTTAGAATAGCTTAGAATCTGCCCAGCTATAGTACCAGTGCCTGAAGCTATTAATAAATATAAAGGCCTCCGTGTCATTATTCAGAGTAAAAATAGGCATAGAAAGGTTCACAGTTACACAAAACAGTGAACAGGAGTAGATGGCAAGACAGTTCATACTGTGGACTAGCCAGGGATGTGTGTGAAGCCAGGCAAAAGCAAGCCACTCCATGGCTGCCCAGGGGATTTTCCCAGGGAGTCAGGAAATGTCCTCTACAACATTCAGATCGTCTTCAAAGAGGCCTTCAGAGATGCAGAAGCATGGTGACATTCCTCACCAACACAGACACACAAAGTGTCCAAGGTCAAAGCATTATCTTTCTTACAAATTCACAGGCTACATTCTATGAAGTGTTTTGAGCGAACTCACTTCACAGTAGAGACAACTGTGCTGGTGACGCCAGCTTGATTTTTATTTCTTCTCTCTCAGATGAAGCAAGAGCATCAAATGAACCAAAACAAACCACATTACCTAAAGAGGGGCAATGTGTAAAGAGAAGCCACCATGGATGCTTTTATTGGTCTAGTTTTTGAGACATGGTCTTGCTATGTAGCCCACGATGGCTTCAAAAGCCCAATCCTCCCACCTCAGCCTTGGGGATGCTGAGATTACAGGTGTTTGCTATTAACAGGTGGATTCCACTCCACAGAAAGTAAAGCACTTCTCAGTTTGGGCCCACATGCTGCTTGGCTAACACTCTCTTCTTGCCAGTAGGTGCCCCTTCTGGGTGGGAGTGGAAGGACAGAGCAGAAAGGGTCCTTGTGGGACCACTTACAATGGAGTTGTCACAGTAGCCTATTGGCTGAGGTTTGATGGAGTATCAAGGTCCTTAAGATGCTACAAGATCACAGAAATGGCAGAATTTAAGGAAACAAAACAGAAACTCAGCTATCTTAAGCTAAATGTGATTCTTGGTTTCAAGAAGAGGATAAAAATCAAGACAGATTTCAGGTTTGTGTGTCCTAGGAGAGGAAAAAATGGTAATCTGGGAACTCAGCAGTGACCTGTATTCCAGTAGAAATCATTTCTTGTTTTTATGGCAGATGCTTGGATGGGAAGGCCCCATGTTAGGTCATGTTGAAGCCTGTGACCCTGTACAGTTGCTAAGAGACAGCAACACAATTTTGGGTACTTGCTACTTTGATAAGAAATTCACTCCTGTCTGCATGTAACTCAACTCAACTTTCCCTCCTTTCAAATACAATGTTGATTTGTTTTATTGTGAAATAAGATCAGTAGTCCTGAACCCTTCCAGCATCCTACTTCCTGAAGACCTGGCTGGTCCTGAACCCTTCCAGCATCCTACTTCCACCTCCTGAAGGACAAGGTTATAGCTTATAGGTGAGCCCCACAGCATCCGTTTTTGGGTGGTGTTGGGGATGGAACACTGCCACCTGAGCTACATCCCCAGCCCTTACAATATCATTCTTAATTCACTGCATTTTCCCCCAAAACATGACAATACATTTTTAGTTTCTAAACTTTTGTAGTGAGTGGAAGTCTATGTAAAGTGTAAACCAAATGAAAGAAATGTGAGATTTGTGACTTATCCTTAAAACCCAGAACAACACATTGCCAGGGTTAAGTAGAAAGGTCACTACCAACAGAAAAATCTGATGAGCCTTGTTACTGTGTTTCGCTGGCTGCATTTCTCCTGCTCAACAGAGCGAATCTCCTCTGAATAACCCAAGGATTTCACAATAACACATGCAGAGACCAAAGCAGGAATCTGTGCTGAGCTGCCCATACACCCATCAGACCAGAGATGTGTGCCTCAGAGGAGGAAACAAGTATGCTAAGAGAAGCATCAGGCTTTCTGTTTTCTCTCCCTCTCTCCCTCCCTCCCTCCCCACTCCTCCCCCTTCTCTCGCCTTCCCTCCCCCTTCCCCCCCCCCTCTAAGGTTTCAGTGAGATGGCCCTACACACACAACACAACAGGCGGACACCATGTCATCTTCTCAGGAGGATTCACTCTCATCTTGTGAAATAGAAAAATCAGAATTTCCTTCAAAATATTTAACTCTTATAAATAAAAAAGATGTTCTTGTCCTGTCTAGCAGTAACAGGCTTTCTACTTAGCATCAGGGAAAGAGGCTGGCTTCAGATTCTAGAAGCAACTAGAAATTCTACTCTCTTAATTGTCAAAAGAGTGAGTAGACTTTACTTTCATTGCCTCGAATTTAACTCTGGGTGAAATCCTGGTGTTTTGTGACAGAGGGTTTGTAACCCTGGGTTACAGAATCTCAAATCATCTCAGAGGCAAACACCTAGGCAAGCCTGTGAGTCAGGTGGGCAGACCCACTTTAAATGTGGGGGCACCATCTGATGGGCTGAGGCTATGAGCTGCTGAGGAAGGAGGAAGCCAGCCACGTGTGAGCACTCAGTGCTTGCTGCTTCCTGAGTGTATTCAGTGTGACAAGCCACATTGGGTTCCTACTGCAATGCGCTTCTCCACTGGAACTGTGCTGAAAGCAACCCTTGCTTCCTAAATTTTTGCTTTTTACAAGGATTCTATCACAGCCACATGGCAAATAACTAATGCACTACCAAATCTAGATTAAATCCATCCTTCAAGGGACCAACAAGGAAGTCTTTCTCCTTTGTCTTAACCACATTCCTGACTCTTTCATGTTCCTTGTCCTGTCCCCAGTTTACGTTTTGTGTTAACTGTCCCCAGGCCTAGTCGTGGACAGCGCTCGGTTTCTATCCCATCCCTTAGTAAGCTCATTCAATTCCAAGGGTATCAAATTTAATTTCACAGATAAATCGTGAAATCAGAATCTGCCTGTGCCCTGGGCTCAAGTGTTTCCTGGTGACTTGATATCATCATTCCATCTAGAACTTTACATTTTGTTCTACCTTTGTTTCCAATGCTCTGATGAAACACACTGACAAAAAGCAGCTTACGGAAAAATGGTTTATTACAGTTTATCGTCATGGGGAATTTAAGGCAGAAACTTGATGTATCTAATCATATTAGATCCTCAGTCATAGCAAGGGAAGCTAGCACATATATGCTCACTTGTACTCAACCCCTGCATGACTCTATACAGTCCAGGATTCAAACATAGGAGATGGTGCCACCCACAGTAGGCAGGTCTTCCCACCTTGGTTAAAGCAATCAAGACAATTCCGTAAAACCCAACCTAGTTGTCTTAGTTTACTTCCTATTTTAGTATATGTGCTGCCGAAGCTAGCACCTTAGCTTACTTCCTACTGCTGTGATGAACACTACGTAACCAAGGGCAACCTGAAGGGAAAGGATGAAAGGCATGGTACACAGACAATAGCTCAGAGCTTTACATTCTGATCCACAGGCAGGAGAGAGAGAGAGAGAGAGAGAGAGAGAGAGAGAGAGAGAGAGAGAGAGAGAGAGAGAGTTAGTTGAGCCTGCAGTAGGTTTTTGAAACCTCACAGCTCACACCCAGTGACACGCCTCCTCCATCAAGGCCACACCTCCTAGCCCTTGGCAAACGGTTCATCAATGGGGGACCAAGCATGCAGATATATGAACCTATGGGGACCATTCTCATTAAAGTCACCACAGAACCCCATGAGATTTACCCCTTGTGGTTCAGTTCTTTTTTAAGCAGCCATGTTGAAACTTCATAGGTTTAGCACCACTGACATTTCTAGGAGGCATAATCTTGTAGCAGACTTCCATCCCTCTAGCTCTTACAACGTCTCTTCCCCCTCTTTGATGTTTCCTGAGCCTTAGATGCAGGGGTTATATTGTAAATGTATCCACTGGAGCTAAGCATAACACAATGACTTGTTCGGTTGATTGTGGTTTTCTGTCACGATCTGCATCTGTTGGAGAGAGAAGCTCAATGAGGGGTGAGAACTGTACTTATCTGTGGGTGTAAGGATAAGTATTTAGAATGTAGTTAGAGATTCTGCCTGTTTAGTAAAATGGTGGTTATAGTTTCTTATTCAAGATTCGTGACTTCATTAACCCTGGGCTAGGTTTCTAGAACCAAGCATGATACTTGTTCCCCTTGTTGAACAGACCTTGAGTCCAATTTGAGAGCTGGTACTTACTGCCAGGGTATGTATGGCATTACCTCACCCTTAGGGATATTGTGCCATGCTAGGCATTGTTGTAGTTCATAGGTGTCATAGTTGGGCAGGACTATTGGCTGTTTCCCTTCCTTGGAAGCTTGCATGGTACTTATGGTACCTTCTAGTACCGTGAAAGCTGGTCCTCAGGGAGGAAGCTTTCAGTTCAGATCCAGGTTGGGTCCTGTGTCAGAAGCACATGTGTCTTCAGTGATAGGGACTTTCCTTCTACCTCTGGGAAGCAACCAAGGGCAATGGCAATGATGATAGTGTTTGGGAAGGAGACTTCAATCACTAAAAGTTCGAAAGAGAGATTTCCATGTCCGGTTTTGAAGTTTTTATTAGATAATTTTGTCAGATGGTTCTTCTGCGGAATATTGTCAGCCCAGATGAGAAAATTTCATTTAAACTATATATTACACATATACATTTACATGCATTATGTGTGATTTTAGGTAAATAGATGATAATATGGTTCCTTGTGAATTTTTCAGGCACCCTGACTGTTATTTCCTCCCTAATTAATGTTCCCCCATTTTCCCATTTCCTCCTTTAGATCACTTACTCAAATCCTGCCATTCCCCTCTCTATTGCTTCACCCGAACCCTGCAATGATCTTTTTATTTTCCTGGTTTCTGTAGTTACCCCAAGTGACACACAACATCTAAAGATGTAATGAGGAAATGAAGATAAAAGAGACCATGGTGGAGAGTGGGGGTGCATACCTTTCCTAGCATTTAGAGGCAGGGGCAGGTGGATCTCGATGATTTTGAGACCAGCCTGATCTCTAGAGTGAGTTTCAGGACAATAAGAGCTACATAGTGAAACCCTGTCTCAAAACACAGAGACAGAAAGACAAAGACACACACACACACACACACACACACACACACACACAGAGAGAGAGAGAGAGAGAGAGAGAGAGAGAGAGAGAGAGAGAGAGAGAGAGAGAGAGAGAATGGACATTTATCTTTAATTTGTGTCCAGGTTACCTCTCTCAATATAATATATTCTAGTCTAGTCCACTGACCTGCAAATCTCTTGGTTCCATTTTTCTTTACAGCTGAATAGGGTGCCATAGCATATGTGACCACATTTTCATCTACCATTTGAAGGATAGGTAGGTCATTTCCCTAGCTACTGTGACTAGAGCAGCAATAAGCATGTCTGAGAAGGTATCTGTAGGGTAGTGTGATGGTTTGCACATGCTTGGCCCAGGGAGTGGTGTGGCCTTGTTGGAGGAAGTGTGTCACTGTGGGGCGGGCTTGGAGACACTTCTCCCAGTTGCCTGAGGGTGCTCAATCTGTTTTCTGGCTTCCTTTGGGTGAAGATGTAGAACTCAGCTCTTCCTCCACCATGCCTGCCTGGATACTGCCATGCTCCTACCTTGATGATAATGGACTGAACCTCTGAACCTGAAGGCCAGCCCCAATTAAATGCTGTCCCTTATAAAACTTACATTGGTCATGGTGTCTGTTCACAGCAATAAGACCCTAACTAAGACAGATAGGAGGCTGAGTCCTTTGGCCATATGCCAAAGGTGGGAGAGCTGGGTCATGTGGTAGATTTAGTTTTACCTTATTGAGGGTTCTCCCCACTGATTTCTGGAGGGCCTGGACCAGTTTGCACTCCCACCAACAGTAGATGAGGGCCCCTTTTCCCCACCCACATCTCCTCCAGCATTAGTTGTTGATCTTCATCATTCTGTCAGGAATGAGATCTCAAAGGTGTTTTGATTTTCAGCCATCTTTCCTTTACAACACGCGACCACCTTTCCTCCAGTGGTACTGCCGCTCATAGGAATCAGTAATGGAGAAAATGCCCCATAGACTTGTCTATGGGCATCTGATGGAGGCAGTCTCTCAACTGATGTTCCCTCATTCCAGATAACGCTAGCATCTGATGGAGGTGCTCTCTCAACTGGTGTTCCACATTCCAGATGACTCTAGCTGGTGCTCATATTGACAAATCTAACCGGATAGTGACCTAGACAACCCCTCACTGAGATTCTCTTTTGTAGTGATTCTGGGCTATGCCAAATTAACAGTTAAAACTAACTCTCTTCACACATGTACAACCTAGAACACTTTTTCCAGGTCTGGTTTCCTACCAGTAAATGATACTATTAAACACCTTGCCCAACAGTCATTCTTTTTCCCTGCCCTTCATTCCAAGTCGTTCATTTTTCCCTGCCCCTCATTACTCTGTCCCTGCCTGTCAGTCCTTCTTTGAGTACCCCGTTTTTCTTTTACAGTATGCCCCTGGGCCAGAGATATAACTAAGTGGTGGGATGCTTGTCCAGCATGTAGAAAGCACTGCTTTAATACCCAGTTCCTCATACATGGGGAGCAGTGATATACATGTGCAACCCTAACATTTGGGAAGCAGAGACATGAACATCAGAAACTCAAGTCCACTCATGCCTACAAAGCAAGTTCAACGCTCCCCTGGGTAACTTGTCTCTCTTTTTTTTTTTTTTTCTTTTTTTTTTCTTTTTTTTTTCTTTTTTTTTTTTTTTTCCGGAGCTGGGGACCGAACCCAGGGCCTTGCGCTTGCTAGGCAAGCGCTCTACCACTGAGCTAAATCCCCAATCCTGTAACTTGTCTCAATAAGTAAAGCCCCAACTCTTCCCTTCTCCTCTGTACTGTCTCTTCTAGACTGCCATCCTGTCCTGACCAAACTCCTACCTTGCTAGCCCCTCCTTTGACTTTTTCCTCCCTAGAATGTATTTTCTGTGAAGCAGCCAAAGGCAACTTAAAAGGCTTTTGAAAATATGAATCAGATAATATCCTTTTATGGCTTAAAGCCCTCCAGCGGATTCTGTTTCCACTTGGGTTATTCGATCCTCACCATAAAAAAGTACAGGTCATCTGTAGTATTGTGACAACACTCAGAATTCATCAAATAATTGAAGTCACAAGGCAAACAAGTATCCTGAACTCCAAAGGCCTTAAGAATAGCAAGGGGGCTCAAGTAATTATTGGCTGCCTTGCAAGTGGAAAACTGATGGAATATTTTAATTGGTTTGCTATTGTTGTTGTTGTTAATGTTGTTTAGGTTTTTGTTTGTTTTGTTGTTGTTTAGATAGTTTTGCTTGCTTGCTTTTTTATTGGAACAGGGTTTCACTATGTAATTCAGGCCGACCTAGTTCAGGCTGGCCTAAAACTCACTAAGTCTGAGGCTAATGGCAACCCTCCTGCTTTAGCCTCCTAAATGCTAAGATTATAAGCATAAGCACTGTCCTGGCTTAATATCTTCTTAAAATTCAGTGTCAGGTAGATGTCAACTTAAAGTAAGTAGAGTCACCAAGGCCCTGCTGTGGTGACACAAATCTTTAATCTCAATACTCAGGAGACAGAGACAGGCAGATTTCTGAGTTTGAGGCTAGCCTGGTGTAGAGAGCTAGTTCTAGGACAGCCAAGATTATGAAAAAAACAAAAAACGCATTTCTTCTGTTATTCTTAGATTTTTCTAAGAAAAAGAAAAAGAAGGAATTAAAGGAAGGAAGGAGAAGGGAAGGGAAGGGAAGCGAAAGGAAAAGGACAGAAAAGGAAAGGAAAGGAAAGGAAAGGAAAGGAGAGGAGAGGAGAGGAGAGGAGAGGAGAGAAAAGGAAAGGAAAGGAAAGGAAAGGGAAGGAAAGGAAAGGAAAGGAAAGGAAGGGAAGGGAAAGGAAAGGAAGGGAAAGGAAAGACAGTATGGCTATTCCTCAGAAAATTTAAAACTACCAGATGACCCAGCATCACTGTCTGGCATACAGCCCAAGAAACCAAAGGCTACACATCACAGTCCGTAAGTACAATGTCCACTGGAAGCTACCTAACTGTCCATTGATGGATAAATGCATACCAAGTCATGAAAAACATATCTTACCGAGCCTGGCCAACAGCAACCACTCTAATCTCCTAAATGACATAACTGGCTACACACACCAGACCGAATGACTCATTAGTATTTCATCTCTAAGGGGTTCGATTAATTATCTGAATTTTTGTAAATTAACCCCCTTATTTTCTCTTGTCCCTTTCCACTGTTACTAATTCACTTGTGTGAGTGTGTGTGTGTGTGTGTGTGTGTGTGTGTGTGTGTGTGTGATCAAGAGTTTCACGAGGCATGTTTACAGGAGCATGGGCACTTGTGGCTACACTATTGAAAAAGATATTTCTCCTTCCCCAGCAAACATTAACTACATACAATCCTCAGGAAGTGATAAGGCCCCATGAATCCTCCCACTTTGGTGACAGGATAACAGGTCCAAACGTGTACAGATCTTGTACAAATATTCACAAATGCTGTGAATTCAAAGGTGTAGCAGCCACATAACTCCTGAAAGTCAACATTCCACCTCACCCACTACCCCGCCCCCACCTGCCACTCTTCCATTCCTTCTAACCCTTGTTTCAGGATGGTCCCTGAGCCTTGGAGGGGTGACACCAATGTCCAAGGGGAGCCTTGGAGGGGTGACTGGGCACTCAACAGTCATTCATTCTCAGTACTTGACCAGTTATCTCAGCAGTCACAGTGAGCACTGCACAGAGAAGCTCCTCTGAGGAAAGCTGATTGCAGCGGCAAACTATCAACATGGGCATTTAGAAGGTGACTGATCCATCCAATTGGCAAGACAACAGCAATGGCTTTCCCCACTAGAGCTTATGTCCTCCCTGGTATAGAGAATCAAACACAAATTCTCTTGAAAGCAGCTGGTTACCCATAACAGATTTACTAAAGGCCACTAGTATTGTTGCATACAACTAAAGAGGACAGTTGACAATCCTCCCCAACAGGCTTCATGGGACCCTCGGATACTATCAGGGTAAACCAACTGGGAAGAAGCCTGCTCTAGCTTGAATTCTTTGTCCGTAACCAGGGTTTGTGGTGTCTTCAGCAATAGGTTCTTACCAGATAATTTTATTGGGCAACCAAGGTAACAACCTGTGTTGTTTTGGGAAGCTCCAAGGCCTTCCCGATCAACAGCTCATATGGAGGTGGCCTACCCTACACTGGGCTTTTAACTTAATAACGTTTGTCTTCTGAATCAGCTATACATGCCTCTTGTATACAAGGTGTACAGGGACAGGAGTCCCAAAAGCAGACAAAAATATCAGAAGCAGCCCCTACTCCCACTGTTAGGAGTCCCATAAAACCCCCATGCTGCACAGTATATGCTGTGATATGCAGAGAGCTTAATTGTCAATTATTATTTCTTTTTTTACTTCTATATTTTTACTTATTGCTTGGATTTTGGGTTGGTTTTTTGTTTGTTTGTTTGTTTGTTTGTTTTGAGGGCTTTATATTTTCTTCTACCCATCCTCTTTTGAATGTATAACTGGTAAAGATCTCCCATTCTATAAGCCATCTCTTCACTCAATTAACTATTTCCTCGGCTGAAGTAAAGTTTTATAATTTCATGCAGTTCTTTTATTTACTGAGAAACTAGAGTCCTATTCAGAAAATCCTGATAGGCTCTATCTTAGTGTCTTCCATAATTTTTCTTCTAGCAACTTCAGAGCTCCAGGCCTTACATTAAAGTCCTTGATCCACTTGAAGTTGATTTATGCACTGGGTGATACGTAAGGACCAGGTTTCCTTCTTTTATACGTAGATATCAACTCTCCTTTATCACCACTAGTTAAGATGTCTTTTCTGAGTGTCCGCTTTTGTCATCTCTGTGAGAAATCGATGACTGTAGCTCATGTGGCTTATAGTGCCTCATGTGTGCTCCCTCTGTTCTAGCCCATCGATCTACAGAACATCTAGTTTTATTACTGTGACCCTGAAGTATAACTTGATATCAGTTATGATAAAACATTCAGTGGGATTTTTGTGCTTCAGATGAATTTTAAGATCTTTCTCTATTTCTGTAGAGTGGTTTTTAAATTATTAAAATGCCATTGAATCTGTAAATTGCATTAGGTAGGATGGCTATTTTCACTACACTGACATTCCAATCCATGAGCAGAGTAGGCCTTTCCATCTTCTAGCGTCCTCACCGACCTCCTTCTTCAGTACTTTAAAGTTTATGTCATGGAGATCGATCACTTCTTTGGTGTCCTAGTGCTCCATTGCTGTGAAGAGACACCACGACAGCACCATCACCACAACCCTACAAAGGAAAGCATTTAACTGGGGCTTGCTTACCATTTCAGGGGCTTAGTTTATTGCCCTCATGGCAGGATGCATGGTGGCACTTAAGCAGATGTGGCACTGAAGCAACACCTGAAATTTACATATCCGGATCCCTAGGCAGCAGGAAGAGGCCCACCCCCAGTGACGCATGTCCTCTAACAAAGCCATGCCCACTCCAACATGACCATACCTTCTAATCCTCTCAAATAGTGATAATCAAGTATTCAAATCTGTAAGCCTATGGGGGTCATTCTTATTCAAACGACCACACTTGACTAGACTCATTACAAAATGTTTTTGAGATATTATAAATGGGGCTGCTTCCTTCATTTCTTTTTCAATGTTCATCATTGACATATAGAAAAGCCACTGATAGGGCTGGAAAGATGGCTCAGCCGTTAAAGGCTAGGCTCACAACCAAAAATATAAGAAAAGCCACTGATACTTGTATGTTATTGCCAAAAGTATTTATCATCTCTAAGTGGGTTTTGGAGTTTATTTTTGGGGAGGTGGAGTCTTTAGGATCTCTTTTATGTATCAAATCATATTATCTGCATGTAAAGACATTTCTCCTTTTCCTTTGTACCCTTTATGGTGATATTGAAGGAATGTGTTTGCACCTTTTTCAGGCTGACCTGTCTGTTGGTAATGGTAGATCATTAAGGTCAGTATTACTGTGTTGTGGTTACTCTGTGGAATTATATGCAGTAATATTTGTTTTATGAAATTGCTTGCAGCTGTGTTCAAGGAATATATTTTTAGAATATAATGCCACTTTGATGGATTGTTTTCTTAGTAATAAGTGACCTACTCTATCTCTCCTGACTATTTTGTTTGAAATATTATTTTTTCAAATATCAGAAGAGCGATATCTACTTGTTCCCTAGTTCACTTTGCTTGGAACACCTAGTGTGTGTCTTCGATAGTGAGTCATGACTGCTAGAAACAGCATGAATCCTTTCTGTCATTTTTGTTTTATTTTGTATTGCTTTTTACAGAAGGAGTGTATCCTTAGGTGTCCTGGAATTCCCTCTGTAGCCCAGGCTAGCCTCAGTCTCAGACCTCTACCTGCCTCTGACTTCTAAGTGCTGGGATAAAGGCATGTACCACCACACCTGGAAATAGATTTTTCTTTAATACAGTCTACTACTCTACAGTGAGCTTGTCGGGTTTGTGTCTGCTCAGCCACTGGGCATGGCCTCCCAGGGAGGCAGAACTCCCAGGGAGTTTCACTGCGCTTCCGTGCTGCTGGGGTGCAACCCTAGGGGTGGGAAAGTGTAGTCTGAGATGTAGGAAAGCCTGAGCTGGTTTGGGGGTTCCTGGGCCTGCAACAAGGCCAGGGCAGTGGGGTTCTCAGACTATTGGACATCCAGGTGCCCTGGGAATCTAGGAAGAACAGAGAATGGAGTCAGCGCCCACAGGCTGGGGATCTTGCCTGGGGCAGGTGGGGGGTTGGGGGAAGAGGAGCTCTGACTTGTCCCAACAGGTTGATTGCCCTTAGCTTGGCGGAGACAGGCTTGGAGGAGACAGGCTTGGCGGTGGTTGTGGCTGAGAGCTCAGAGAGACCCTCTATAGGAGAATTAAGTTGAGCTCTGTAGTCAAATGCCTTCTCCACGGCATCCCAGGGCAGATCTTTGATGAAAAGACAGCCCATGGTTCTAAACAGTTTATTGGTTATTCACGGAGGAAAATGGATGCATAATGCACCATACCCACTTCTCAGGGTAGACCTGAGATTAAATACCTCTTGCACGGAGGAATGTCTGGGAAGGGAAGCTTATTGGATAAGCATTCTGGGACTCTAGGTACCTTATTAGTATGGATAACTCTGTTTGGGGCCATAGGAGGCATTCCTTTTATGTGGAAAGCATGGCATGTGTTCAAAGTCAGGAGTCTGGCAGGAGCTGGGAGTCACCTAAGCATCAGGTGTGTGCCCATCAAGTCTATGGGTCTCAACCTGCTCTACCTTACCAAACTCCCTGGCATGGGTTTACATCCCTCAGGAACTGAGGCCATTAACATTGAGAACTATTATTGAAAGGCGTGTGTTAATCCCTGTCATTTTGTTATTTTGTAGTGTTTGATAGGTCCCAATTCTCATTTGTTCACCTGTTGACCTAGCATTTTCATATTTTCCCTAGCCTCTTTAATATGTTTCTAATTCTCTTCAGTCTAAAGAATTCCTACCTGTATCTTCTGCAGAGTTCTATTGGTGGTCACAAATTCCTTTAGCCTTCATTGTGGAATCTTTTCCTCTTCTATCAATTAGAACAAATAGTCTGGCTGAGTACAATAGTTAGACTGGGTGGCAGTGGCCTTTCAGAACTTGGGTTTCATCATTACAAGCCATCCTTCGAAAGTTTCTCTTGAAGATCAGCTGTTATTCTGATGGCTCTGCAAAGGTGTGTGACGTTGGTGCCCTCACTTTCAGCTCTCACTGCCTTCTAGTCATTCTATATATTTACTGTTTGAGCCATAATATGGCATTGAGGGGTGGCTTTAATAAACATGGACCCCATAGGCTCATATATTTGAATGCTTAGTCCCATTACTTGAACTGTTTGGGAAGGATTAGGAGTTGTGGCCTTGTTGTAGGAAGTGTGTCAGTGGGGTTGGGCTTTTCAAAAGCTCCAGCCAGCTGAGCCCTGTCTCTCTGTCTCTCTCTCTCCCTCTCAGTGTATCCCTCTCTGTCTCTGTCTCTCTCTGTGTTTCTCTGTCTCTCTGTCTCTCCATCCCTCTGTCTCTGTCTGTCTCTGTCTCTGTCTGTCTCTGTCTCTGTGTCTCTGTGTCTCTGTGTCTCTGTGTCTCTGTGTCTCTCTCTGTCTCTCTCTGTCTCTCTCTCTGTCTCTCTCTCTCTCTCTCTCTCTCTCCCTGCAACTTATAGTTCAGGATGTAGGCTCTTAGCTACTGCTCCAACCCCATGCCTGCCTGCACCATGATAATCATGAACTAACTATATAAAACTGTAAGCAAGCCCCCAACTAATTGTTTTTCTTTTATGGATCAATCTGATAATTGGTGATATGTTCATATTTTTTCATGATCCACTCATTTGGGGTTTTTGTCTTGTTTTTGTGTGTGTGTGTGGGGAGTTTGCTGCATTATTGCTGTGTGTGAATGGAGACAGGCCTGTGTCATAGCCCGTAAGTGGAGGTCAGAGGATAATGTTGAGAATTCACATCTCTGCTTCTACACTTGAGGCAGTATCTATCCTGGTTTTACTACTATCTGGCTATCCAGACTATTCCAGACTATCTGGCTCATGAGCTTCTTGGCAATTATTTATTTTCTCTCTGTCTCCCATTTGCCCATAGAAGTTCTGGGATTATAGATACATACCACTACATATAGTTTTGGTGATTTGTTTGGTTTTTTGAGACAGGGTTTCTCTGTGTAGCCCTGGCAGTCCTGGACTTGATTGTAGACAAGGCTGGCCTCGAGCTCACAGAGATCCTGGCTGTAGTAAGAGGGGATCTCAAAGCCTTTTAAAAAATAAAATTTACTCAAAGTCACTGGGACAGACTGCTAGCTAGTCTGCTCCCTGGAAGAGGCTATATCCTGAGACATACCAGGGGATTCACTGCACTCAGCATTTGGTAAGAACCCTCCCAAAGTCCCAGAGCTGCTACTGGGGGTCAGTAGACTGGGGGACCCACTATCCTCCCAAAACCCCACCCACTGGTCCTTTCTGCTGGCACAGACTGCTAGCTAGTCTGCTTCCCAGGAAGATGCTCTACCCTTAGGCTTATCAGAGAATCTGCTGCACTCAGGACATTTGACATCATATCCTGAAGCATACCAGAAGAACCACTGCACTCAGAACATTGATATCACAACCAGAGACATCCCAGGAGATCTACTGCACCCAGAACACCACAGCTTGAAGACATCCCAGAGTTCCTCTGTACACAAGACAACTGGGCAATTGACACCACAGTCTGAAGACTGCCCAGGGGCTCTGAGGCATGCAGGGAAATGATCCAAAAGACTGAAAGCCTCCCTGGAGTGCGGTTGCACACAAGGAAACAGAAACCACAGTCCTTTGATACCCCAAGAACAGCTTCACACAGGATAACAGCATGACTGCTCCTCTGAAGACCCAACAGTCTGAAGTCTTCCCAGGAGACCTACTGCAGCTAGGAAAACAAATCAGCAGCTCCTCCAACCCTCTGAAGACCTTCACTTGGAAGGCACCACATAAGGTCTGCTACAGCCAGTGCAGCAGGCCTATGAGGAGACCTGTTACAACCCAGGGGCAAAAGAGACAGACTCCAGACCGAGTCACCCAGACCAGCAAATACTAAGGATAACCAGATGGGAAGAGGCAAGCACAAGACCATAAGCAACAGAAGCCAATATACATGAGCATCATCAGAACCCAGTTCTCTTACCACAGCAAGCCCTGAATACACCAAAACACCTGAAAATCAGGAGGCTGACCTAAAAGCCTATCTCATGAAGATAATACAATCCTTTAAGGAGGATATAAATAACTGACTGAAAGAAATACAGGTAAACAGGTAGAAGCCCTTAAAGAAAAAAACAAATCCCTTAAAGATATACAGGAAAACACAAACAGGTAAAGACCTAAAAGTGGAAGTAGAAACAATAAAGAAAACACAAATGGAGGCAAACCAGGAAATGGAAAACCTAGGAAAGAGAACAGGAATTACAGATGTAAGTATCACCAACAGAATACAAGAGATAGAAGAGAGAATCTCAGGTGTAGAAGAGATTGTCACAATGGTCAAAGAAAATTAAAAACATAAAAACAAACAAACAAACAAACAAACAAAAAACTCATAACACAAAACAACCAGGAAATTCAGGACACAATGAAAAGACCAAATCTAAGAATAATTGGAATAGAGGAGAATGAAGATTCCCAACTCAAAGGACCTGAAAATATCTTCAACAAAATCATAGAAGAAAACTTACCCAACCTAAAAAACGAGAGGGCCAAAAAGGTACAAGAAGCCTAAAAAACACCAAACGAATAGGACCAGAAAAGAAAATCCTCTCGTCACATAATAGTCAAAACACTAAAACGCACAGAACGAAGAAAGAAGATTAAAAGCTGCAAGGGAAAAGGGCCAAGTAACATACAAAGGTAGACCTATTAGATTTACACCAGACTTCTCAACAGAGACTATGAAAGCCAAAAGAGCCTGGTCAGAGAGGTCATGCAGACTCTAAGAGAACACAAATGCCAACCTAGACTACTATCCCCAGCAAAACTCTCAATCAACATAGATGGAGAAACCAAAATATTCCAGGACAAAACCAAATTCAAACCAAATTCATTGGTCATCATCTATTGACCAACCCAGCCCTACAGAGGATGCTAGAAGGAAAGCTCTAATACAAGGAAGATAACTATCAAAGAAAAGACAAATATTAAGCATCTTACAACAAAGCCAAAAGGAGAAAACCACAAGCACACAAAGCTACCTACAAAAAAAAAAATATAATGGGAAACAACAGGCATCTGTCTTTAATATCTTTCAATATTAATGGACTCAAGTCATCTATAAAAAGACATAAGCTAACAGATTGGATATGAAAACAAGATCCAGCATTTTGCTGCATATAAGAAACACACATTGGCTCTTGGGCAGCACCCCGCGAGCAAACTTGAGCCTCGGGACCACAGGTAAGACCAACTTTTCTGCTGCAAGTGACCGGCCTAGTGATCTCGGGACACACAGAGGCAGAATTCCCCTAGGACCAGGCACCTCCTGTGTTTACCAGGGGTCCCACACCCGAGGATCCCGGCCCGCAGCAGCTCTCTGCTCCCAGACCCCGTGAGAGAGAGAGACCTCACCGGCTGGTCAGGTGGGCACTCCTGAGGCTGCAGAGCAGAAGAGACCACCAACACTGCCCACCCCTGCCCACATCCCTGGCCCAAGAGGAAACTGTATAAGGCCTCTGGGTTCCCGTGGGGGAGGGCCCAGGAGGGGCAGGACCCCTGCCTGAGACACCACCGGAACCTGAAGGAAACAGACCGGATAAACAGTTCTCTGCACCCAAATCCCGTGGGAGGGAGAGCTAAACCCTCAGAGAGGCAGACACGCCTGGGAAACCAGAAGAGACTGCACTCTGCACACACATCTCGGACGCCAGAGGAAAACACCAGACGCCATCTGGAACCCTGGTGCACTGAAGCTCCCGGAAACGGCGGCACAGATCTTCCTGGTTGCTGCCGCCGCAGAGAGCTCGTGGGCAGCACCCCGCGAGCGAACTTGAGCCTCGGGACCACAGGTAAGACCAACTTTTCTGCTGCAAGTGACCTGTCTGGTGAACTCAAGACACAGGCCCACAGGAACAGCTGAAGACCTGTAGAGAGGAAAAACTACATGCCCAAAAGCAGAACACTCTGTCGCCATAACAGGCTGAAAGAAAACAGGAAAACAGGTCTACAGCACTCCTGACACACAGGCTTATAGGGCAGTCTAGCCACTGTCAGAAATAGCAGAACAAAGTAACACTAGAGATAATCTGATGGCGAGAGGCAAGCGCAGGAACCCAAGCAACAGAAACCAAGACTACATGGCACCATCGGAGCCCAATTCTCCCACCAAAACAAACATGGAATATCCAAACACACCAGAAAAGCAAGATCTAGTTTCAAAATCATATTTGATCATGATGCTGGAGGACTTCAAGAAAGACGTGAAGAACTCCCTTAGAGAACAAGTAGAAGCCTACAGAGAGGAATCACAAAAATGCCTGAAAGAATTCCAGGAAAACATAATTAAACAAGTAGAAGCCCATAGAGAGGAGTCACAAAAATCCCTGAAAGAATTCCAGGAAATCATAAATAAACAAGTAGAAGCCCATAGAGAGGAGTCACAAAAATCCCTGAAAGAATTCCAGGAAAACACAATCAAACAGTTGAAGGAATTAAAAATGGAAATAGAAGCAATCAAGAAAGAACACATGGAAACAACCCTGGATATAGAAAACCAAAAGAAGAGACAAGGAGCTGTAGATACAAGCTTCACCAACAGAATACAGGAGATGGAAGAGAGAATCTCAGGAGCAGAAGATTCCATAGAAATCATTGACTCAACTGTCAAAGATAATGTAAAGCGGAAAAAGCTACTGGTCCAAACCATACAGGAAATCCAGGACTCAATGAGAAGATCAAACCTAAGGATAATAGGTATAGAAGAGAGCGAAGACTCCCAGCTCAAAGGACCAGTAAATATCTTCAACAAAATCATAGAAGAAAACTTCCCTAACCTAAAAAAAGAGATACCCATAGGCATACAAGAAGCCTACAGAACCCCAAATAGATTGGACCAGAAAAGAAACACCTCCCGTCACATAATAGTCAAAACACCAAACGCACAAAATAAAGAAAGAATATTAAAAGCAGTAAGGGAAAAAGGTCAAGTAACATATAAAGGCAGACCTATCAGAATCACACCAGACTTTTCGCCAGAAACTATGAAGGCCAGAAGATCCTGGACTGATGTCATACAGACCCTAAGAGAACACAAATGCCAGCCCAGGTTACTGTATCCTGCAAAACTCTCAATTAACATAGATGGAGAAACCAAGATATTCCATGACAAAACCAAATTTATACAATATCTTTCTACAAATCCAGCACTACAAAGGATAATAAATGGTAAAGCCCAACATAAGGAGGCAAGCTATACCCTAGAAGAAGCAAGAAACTAATCGTCTTGGCAACAAAACAAAGAGAATGAAAGCACACAAACATAACCTCACATCCAAATATGAATATAACAGGAAGCAATAATCACTATTCCTTAATATCTCTCAACATCAATGGCCTCAACTCCCCAATAAAAAGACATAGATTAACGAACTGGATACGCAACGAGGACCCTGCATTCTGCTGCCTACAGGAAACACACCTCAGAGACAAAGACAGACACTACCTCAGAGTGAAAGACTGGAAAACAACTTTCCAAGCAAATGGTCGGAAGAAGCAAGCTGGAGTAGCCATTCTAATATCAGATAAAATCAATTTTCAACTAAAAGTCATCAAAAAAGATAAGGAAGGACACTTCATATTCATCAAAGGAAAAATCCACCAAGATGAACTCTCAATCCTAAATATCTATGCCCCAAATACAAGGGCACCTACATACATAAAAGAAACCTTACTAAAGCGCAAAACACACATTGCACCTCACACAATAATAGTAGGAGATTTCAACACCCCACTCTCATCAATGGACAGATCATGGAAACAGAAATTAAACAGAGACGTAGACAGACTAAGAGAAGTCATGAGCCAAATGGACTTAACGGACATTTATAGAACATTCTATCCTAAAGCAAAAGGATATACCTTCTTCTCAGCTCCTCATGGTACTTTCTCCAAAATTGACCATATAATTGGTCAAAAAACGGGCCTCAACAGGTACAGAAAGATAGAAATAATCCCATGCGTGCTATCGGACCACCACGGCCTAAAACTAGTCTTCAATAACAATAAGGGAAGAATGCCCACATATACGTGGAAATTGAACAATGCTCTACTCAATGATAACCTGGTGAAGGAAGAAATAAAGCAAGAAATTAAAGACTTTTTAGAATTTAATGAAAATGAAGGTACAACATACCCAAACTTATGGGACACAATGAAAGCTGTGCTAAGAGGAAAATTCATAGCGCTGAGTGCCTGCAGAAAGAAACAGGAAAGAGCATATGTCAGCAGCTTGACAGCACACCTAAAAGCTCTAGAACAAAAAGAAGCAAATACACCAAGGAGGAGTAGAAGGCAGGAAATAATCAAACTCAGAGCTGAAATTAACCAAGTAGAAACAAAAAGGACCATAGAAACAATCAATAGAACCAAAAGTTGGTTCTTTGAGAAAATCAACAAGATAGATAAACCCTTAGCCAGACTAACGAGAGGACACAGAGAGTGTGTCCAAATTAACAAAATCAGAAATGAAAAGGGAGACATAACTACAGATTCAGAGGAAATTCAAAAAATCATCAGATCTTACTATAAAAGCCTATATTCAACAAAACTTGAAAATCTGCAGGAAATGGACAATTTCCTAGACAGATACCAGGTACCGAAGTTAAATCAGGAACAGATAAACCAGTTAAACAACCCCATAACTCCTAAGGAAACAGAAGCAGTCATTAAAGGTCTCCCAACCAAAAAGAGCCCAGGTCCAGACGGGTTTAGTGCAGAATTCTATCAGACCTTCATAGAAGACCTCATACCAATATTATCCAAACTATTCCACAAAATTGAAACAGATGGAGCACTACCGAATTCCTTCTACGAAGCCACAATTACTCTTATACCTAAACCACACAAAGACACAACAAAGAAAGAGAACTTCAGACCAATTTCCCTTATGAATATCGACGCAAAAATACTCAACAAAATTCTGGCAAACCGAATTCAAGAGCACATCAAAACAATCATCCACCATGATCAAGTAGGCTTCATCCCAGGCATGCAGGGATGGTTTAATATACGGAAAACCATCAACGTGATCCATTATATAAACAAACTGAAAGAATAAAACCACATGATCATTTCATTAGATGCTGAGAAAGCATTTGACAAAATTCAACACCCCTTCATGATAAAAGTCCTGGAAAGAGTAGGAATTCAAGGCCCATACCTAAACATAGTAAAAGCCATATACAGCAAACCAGTTGCTAACATTAAACTAAATGGAGAGAAACTTGAAGCAATCCGACTAAAATCAGGGACTAGACAAGGCTGCCCACTCTCTCCCTACCTATTCAATATAGTTCTTGAAGTTCTAGCCAGAGCAATCAGACAACAAAAGGAGGTCAAGGGGATACAGATCGGAAAAGAAGAAGTCAAAATATCACTGTTTGCAGATGATATGATAGTGTATTTAAGTGATCCCAAAAGTTCCACCAGAGAACTACTAAAGCTGATATACAACTTCAGCAAAGTGGCTGGGTATAAAATTAACTCAAATAAATCAGTAGCCTTCCTCTACATAAAAGAGAAACAAGCCGAGAAAGAAATTAGGGAAACGACACCCTTCATAATAGACCCAAATAATATAAAGTACCTCGGTGTGACTTTAACCAAGCAAGTAAAAGATCTGTACAATAAGAACTTCAAGACACTGAAGAAAGAAATTGAAGAACACCTCAGAAGATGGAAAGATCTCCCATGCTCATGGATTGGCAGGATTAATATAGTAAAAATGGCCATTTTACCAAAAGCGATCTACAGATTCAATGCAATCCCCATCAAAATACCAATCCAATTCTTCAAAGAGTTAGACAGAACAATTTCCAAATTCATCTGGAATAACAAAAAACCCAGAATAGCTAAAACTATCCTCAACAATAAAAGGATTTCAGGGGGAATCACTATCCCTGAACTCAAGCAGTATTACAGAGCAATAGTGATAAAAACTGCATGGTATTGGTACAGAGACAGACAGATAGACCAATGGAACAGAATTGAAGACCCAGAAATGAACCCACACACCTATGGTCACTTGATTTTTGACAAAGGAGCCAAAACCATCCAGTGGAAAAAAGATAGCATTTTCAGCAAATGGTGCTGGTTCAACTGGAGGTCAATATGTAGAAAAATGCAGATCGATCCATGCTTATCACCCTGTACAAAGCTTAAGTCCAAGTGGATCAAGGACCTCCACATCAAACCAGACACACTCAAACTAATAGAAGAAAAACTAGGGAAGCATCTGGAACACATGGGCACTGGAAAAAATTTCCTGAACAAAACACCAATGGCTTATACTCTAAGATCAAGAATCAACAAATGGGATCTCATAAAACTGCAAAGCTTCTGTAAGGCAAAGGACACTGTGGCTAGGACAAAACGGCAACCAACAGATTGGGAAAAGATCTTTACCAATCCTACAACAGATAGAGGCCTTATATCCAAAATATACAAAGAACTCAAGAAGTTAGACTGCAGGGAGACAAATAACCCTATTAAAAAATGGGGTTCAGAGCTAAACAAACAATCACAGCTGAGGAATGCCGAATGGCTGAGAAACACCTAAAGAAATGTTCAACATCTTTAGTCATAAGGGAAATGCAAATCAAAACAACCCTGAGATTTCACCTCACACCAGTGAGAATGGCTAAGATCAAAAACTCAGGTGACAGCAGATGCTGGCGAGGATGTGGAGAAAGAGGAACACTCCTCCATTGTTGGTGGGATTGCAGACTGGTTCAACCATTCTGGAAATCAGTCTGGAGGTTCCTCAGAAAATTGGACATTGAACTGCCTGAGGATCCAGCTATACCTCTCTTGGGCATATACCCAAAAGATGCCCCAACATATAAAAAAGACACGTGCTCCACTATGTTCATCGCAGCCTTATTCTTAATAGCCAGAAGCTGGAGAGAACCCAGATGCCCTTCAACAGAAGAATGGATACAGAAAATGTGGTACATCTACACAATGGAATATTACTCAGCTATCAAAAACAACAACTTTATGAAATTCGTAGGCAAATGGTTGGAACTGGAAAATATCATTCTGAGTGAGCTAACCCAATCACAGAAAGACATACATGGTATGCACTCATTGATAAGTGGCTATTAGCCCAAATGCTTGAATTACCCTAGATGCCTAGAACAAATGAAACTCAAGACAGATGATCAAAATGAGATGCTTCACTCCTTCTTTAAAAGGGGAACAAGAATACTCTTGGCAGGGAAGAGAGAGGCAAAGATTAAAACAGAGACTGAAGGAACACCCATTCAGAGCCTGCCCCACATGTGGCCCATACATATACAGCCACCCAATTAGACAAGATGGATGAAGCAAAGAAGTGCAGGCCGACAGGAGACGGATGTAGATCTCTCCTGAGAGACACAGCCAGAATACAGCAAATACAGAGGCGAATGCCATCATTAAACTACTTTGTTTAGGTCACTCAGAAAAGAATAGGTTGCAGAAAGAAAGAAGTAAATCTAGCTTTTGTCTTTTTTACTTTTTTCCCCATCTCTAATAAATTGAGTATTTCTTATTCACACTTCAAATGTTATTCCCTTTCCCGGTTTCCAGGCCAACATCCCCTATCCCGTCCCCTCCCCTTCTATATAGGCATTCCCCTCCCCCATCCTTCCCCCATTACGGCCCTCCTGCCAACAATCATGTTCACTGGGGGTTCAGTCTTGGCAGGACCAAGGGCTTCTCCTTCCACTGGTGCTCTTACTAGGCTATTCATTGCTACCTATGCAGTTGAAGCCCAGGGTCAGTCCATGTATAGTCTTTGGGTAGTGGCTTAGTCCCTGGAAGCTCTGGTTGGTTGGCATTGTTGTTCATATGGGGTCTCAAGCCCCTTCAAGCTCTTTCAGTCCTTTCTGATTCCTTCAACTGGGGTCCCATTCTCAGTTCAGCGGTTTGCTGCTGGCATTCGCCTATGTATTTGCTGTATTCTGGCTGTGTCTCTCAGGAGAGATCTACATCCAGTTCCTGTCAGCCTGCACTTCTTTGCTTCATCCATCTTATCTAGTTTGGTGGCTGTATATGTATGGGCCATATGTGGGGCAGGCTCTGAATGGGTGTTCCTTCAGCCTCTGTTCTAAACTTTGCCCCCTATTCCATCCCAAGGATATTCTTGTTCCCCTTTTAAAGAAGGAGTGAAGCATTCACATTCTCGTCATCCTTCTTGAGTTTCATGTGTTCTATGCATCTAGGGTAATTCAAGCATTTGGGCTAATAGCCACTTATCAATGAGTGATACCATGTGTGTTTTTCTGTGATTGGGTTACCTCACTCAGGATGATATTTTCCAGTCCAATCCATTTGCCTATGAATTTCATAAAGTCACTGTTTTTGATAGCTGAGTAATATTCCATTGTGTAGATGTACCACATTTTCTGTATCCATTCCTCTGTTGAAGGGCATCTGGGTTCTTTCCATTTTCTGGCTATTATAAATAAGGCCGCTATGAAAATAGTGGAGCACATGTCTTTGTTATATGTTGGAGCATCTTTTGGGTATATGCCCAAGAGAGGTATAGCTGGGTCCTCAGGTAGTAAATCTAGTTTTTAAAGGTGATACTAAAGCATAGGAAAGGACTTAAAAAGACCTTCACAATGATAAGAATTTTTTCTTGAATTAGCCTATCAGTTATTTTTGTCAGTTGATACTTAGAAGTCTATAAAAGAAATTTCCTGGGTATTTTATTTATGTATGATTTCTTTACACTATGAAAAAACCTTCAAAGAGCCAGATATGGTTGCTCACCTTTCTGATTCCAGTGCTCAGAAGTCTCAAGCATGAGGATTATAGGGGTGAAGCCCGCTGAACCACATAGTAAGAGTCCCGAAGAAGAAGAAGAAGAAGAAGAAGAAGAAGAAGAAGAAGAAGAAGAAGAAGAAGAAGAAGAAGAAGAAGAAGAAGAAGAAGAAGAAGAAAGTGAGGGAGGAAGGGAGGGAGGGAGGGAGGGAGGGAGGGAGGGAAGAAGGAAGGCAAGGAAAAAAGGAAGGAAGAAAAAACAGAAAAGAAAACAAAACAAAATATAAAACCAACAACATTTTTCAGAATGGGTAACAAGTGCGTTGATGTGTCCCTTCTGCCCTGTATGTCTCTGTGAGTATTTCTGTGCATGTCTCTCTGTGTGTATCATGATATTTGTATGTACATACAGAGACACAGAGAGGGCTCACGTGTGATTCAAGCACCTTGGAGTCAGTCCATTACCTTTAATTGAATCCACAAAGCCTTAGAGCAGTAAAGTGTCCTGAATCAAGTACATAGATGTCCAGAGGCTGCTCGACCCACAGTTACTTGAAGTAGACACCCATCTTACCACTGACAACTTCTGGATCCTGTTCCTGTGTATGCAGAAGTAAAGGGGTCGTTTTCCCTCCCTCCTTACACTTCAGAATGTAGCTTTGGCTAAGGGACTTGTTCTCACACCACAGTGCCTTGGATAATGTACCTTTTCTTTAGGCTTCAGGAAAGAGATCTTTGTCCAACTTTTGGGCTGCTGCTATGAACCATTCCCAGAAGGAACCCAGCATACCAGGCAGTATGTGGTTTCCTCTACCGGGGCCCCAGCTCTGCCCACTCAGAGAAAGTGGGTATGAGGATTTGCACCAAGGTTGTACAAAACCCAGCATCTTGTGAAGATGGACTGGGTTGAGGCAGAGACTGCCTGGGGATTCCCACCATGTTCCCATGACTGAGATGCTTTGATGGAGCCTCACTGTCTAATGGCCAATAGGGCTGACCTTTCAACCTGACAAATTCAAATGCAATTTGTCACCCCATGTCATATGAATATGGCCGTGTGTAATCCTCAAGAGCATGAAAGAGGGGCATTGAAAAACCAGAGCCACAGAATGACTGTGAACACACATAGATATGCAAGTACCAAATTCCTTTTCCCAAGTAATGAACAGTCCTGTGATTCCTTCAATTGTGTCGATTCGATTGACACAAACGGGTCAAGTGGGAGCTGCTCCTTAGGCTTGGAAATGTTTTTCAACTTTATTTAGCATTACCTTCTTTTTTCACTTACTATGGAGCCCTCATGGTAGTTAGCATGCGTCATTGGTGACCATGGAAGGAAGAGTTGAACCACAGCAGTGGTTTCTGCAGGAGCCAGGGCTGGACAGTGTGTCCCCTGGAGAACTCTTAGAAGCAGGTCAGATCAACTACATCTCTCCAGATGCCTAAAGGCATATGCTGGTGCCTCCTGATGCTGTTCTTTTTCTATCCAGAGAGTTACTGACTGCCTCACATGACTTCAAGGAAATCCTTGCTAAATGCAATGACTTGGCCTACAACCCCAGATACTTAATGGCTCTACACATCCAGTTCATTTGAAATCTGCCAGTCGTGAAGCATAGCACTCTTGCATAGCTGCAAATAGTCTTCCAGTGGTGTGTGTGTGTGTGTGTGTGTGTGTGTGTGTGTGTGTGTGTGTAGGTGTTGTATGTACGTGTATGTGCATACATAAGTGTGCATGTGGAGGCCAGATGTTGACACCCAGTGTCTTTCTCAGCTGTTGTGAAGCACATCAGTGTTGCATATTGCTACAAATAATGTACCAATGGTTTCTTTGTGTTGGGGGCTGTTTTATGTATGTGTATTGCACACATGTGAGTGCACATATGAATGTGGAAGCCAAATAACAACATCCACTATCTCCAGCTGTTTTCCACCTTCTTTTTCAAGGTAGTGTTATTACTGAAGCTGGAGTTCACTGACTATCCTAGATGGATTTGGCAGCCAGCATCAGGACCTGCCTGTCTCTGGCCCCCTCATGCCAGAGCTTCAAGTGTGCTGCCACACAAGTTTGTATCTGGGTGCTTAGGATCTGAACTTAGGCCCTCATGTTGTGTAGCCAAGAGTGTTACTGACTGAACCCTCTCCTCAGCCCCAAATAATCTACCAGTAGGTTCTTTTGCACAGACCCAATTATAGATGGACATCACCCAGATCATAAGAGCAAGAAAAGAAACTGTACAGATTGTACCCATTGTCATCTTTGTTTTCTCTTGAAGCATTGAAAGCTTTCCTCCTATGCAAGACTGAGAAAGTGTTCAATGATCTCAGCTATGCATGCCAGGGGTACTTCAGAAACCTCAGGAAGTTATTGTCTTAGTTATGTTTCTGTCGCTGTGACAAAGCACCATCACCCAAAAGCAAGTTTGAGTTTCCAGGTCACACCCCCATCACTGAGGGCAGTAGGGGAAAGAACTCAAGCAGGGTAAGAAGGCAGGAGCTGATGTAGCGCCATGGAGGGATGCTGCTTACTGGTTTGCTCCTCGTGGCTTGCTCAGCTTGCTCTCTTATAGAGCACAGTATCACCAATCCAGGGGTGGTATTGCCCACAGTAAGCTGGGACCTCACTCATCAATCAAGAAAATGTACCATAGGGTTGCCGATAGACTCATCTGGTGGAGGTATTTTCTCGTTTGAGTTTCCTTCTTCCAAAATGACATCTTTGTGTCAAGTTGATATAAAACCAGCCAGCACAGTAACCACTAATCTTTACAACAAAAAGAAGCACCTGTACTTTCTAGGGTTCCACTCTAATGGAAAATGTATTCGTCAAAGTCTTTCTAGAGCAGTGGTTCTCAACCTTTTTAATGCTGTGGCCCCTTTATATAGCTCCTTGTGCTGTAGTGACCCCCCCAACCATAAGATTATTTTTGTTGCTATTTCATAACTGTAATTTTGCTTCTGTTGTGAATTGTGATGTAAATATCTCTGTCTTCTGATGGTTTTAGCTAACCCCTGTGAAAGTGTTGTTGGACCTCCAAAGGGGTCATGACCTACATGTTGAGAACCACTGTTCTAGCAGACCAGAATTAATAGGCGAGATATATGTCACATAGGTGCTTTATTTGATTAATGTCCACAGTACAGACTGGATGATCCAATACTGACTGTCCACATGGTGGAAAAGCTAGAACTAAAATTATAGTTTAAAGTTAAATAATAGACCATGAATAGACTAGTGCTTAAGAGGCAAGACTGAAGGTTCAAGGTCAGTTGGGCTGTATAGCTACATAGCTCAAAAAATATTTAGGGCCAGAAAGAGGACTCAGTATGTAAAGATGCTTGCTGCCAAACCTGACCATCAGAGTCCAGTCCCCAAGACCCACATGGGAGATGCTGAGACCCAAGTCCCACAAGTTGTTGTTCTCTTACAAGGTTGTGCTATCAGACACTGCTTTTTAATGTGGACTGTTAGGATCCAACTTGAGTCATCATGTGTGCACAGCAAGCACATTGCCCACTGGGCCACCCGACCAGCCTTGCATTAACTGTTAAGTGTGTTATGTTCACTTATATAATCTTGGTGGACTGGCTTTGCTTTTTACTCTTTATTTTCTTGGCTTTACTCCTTCAGGAGTTTCAATTCCAACAAATATTCTAAGTAAACAAACAAAAGAGGACTGAAGCTTTCTATAAAGGAAAAGAAACAATGATGGGGGTAGCACTTCTAACAGATACCACACAAGTGTTGAGTGGAAAAAGATGGCCAAAACTCTGCTCTCTGCAGCTGCTGGAGGAGGAAGACAGAGGCATTAGCCATCAGCATGGGGAAATATTTCTTCTGTCTCTGGGTCAGATTTTCCTCATCCTTATAAAGGTCAAACAGAACTTTTCCTGTCTCAGGACCTGACAAGTTCTGTCTTACGGTGTGATGACTTCTGCCATGTTGTGATGTCATGTTGTGATGAAATAAGAAAGCTATCCTCAAGGTTGAGCTGATACATTGGCTGTCTTTCTGATCTCCAGAATGCTGAGCCTACTTAATTTGTATTCCTGACAGTCAGCTGCCAATATCTACGGTTCTGGTCTGCACCCAGAACTGAGCTGAACTGAACTGAACTGAACTGAACTGAACTGAACTGAACTGAACTGAACTGAACTGAACTGAACTGGTCAAACAGTTCCCTGCACCCAAATCCCATGTGGGAGAGAGCTGGACCCTCAGAAGTGCAAACACTCCTGAGAAATCAGAGGAGACTACCCTCTGCCCACATTCCCAACCCAAGAGAGACTTGCCTAGTGCCAGCTGTGCCCCCTGGGTGCAAGGACCTAAGAGCAGTTAGGAGCAGGACCCATCTGATCCTGTGCTGAGAGCTGAAAGACAGTCACCAGGAGCGCGTACACACCTGGGAGCAGAGCAGTTGTTCCCAGAAACTGCTGAAAGAAAACAGGAAAACAGTTCTACAGGAGTGCTGACACAGAGGCCTACTGGAGGGTTCAGCCACTGTCAGAAGCAGCAAGAAAAGCTAACACCAGAGACAACCCGATGGCGAGAGGCAAGTGCAGGAACTTAAGCAACAGAAACCAAGACGACTTGGCATCATCAGAGCCCAGTTCTTTCACCAAAGAAAATACTGGATATCCAAACACACTAGAAAAGCAAGATTTACATTTAAAAATAACATTCTAGTGGAGGACTTTAAGAAGGACATAACTCCCTTAAAGAAATACAGGACAACAAAAGTAAACAAATAGAAGCCCTTAAAGAGGAAACACAAAAATCCCTGAAAGAATTACAGGAAAACACAATCAAACAGGTGAAGGAATTGAACAAAACCATTCAGGATTTAAAAAAGTGGAAATAGAAACAATAAAGAAAACACAAAGGGAGACAACCCTCGATATAGAAAACCTAAGGAAGAAACAAGGAGTCATAGATACAAGCATCACCAACAGAATACAAGAGATAGAAGAAAGAATCTCAGGGGCAGATGATCTCATAGAAAACATAGACACAACCATCCAAGATAGTGTAAATTGCAAAAAGCTCCTAGCCCAAAACGTACAGGAAATCCAGGACACAATGAGAAATCAAACCTAAGGATAATAGGTATAGAAGAGAAGGAAGACTCCCAACTTAAAGGGCCAGTAAATATATTCAACAAAATTATAGAAAACTTTCCTAACCTAAAGAAAGAGATGCCCATAAACATATAAGAAGTCTACAGAACTCCAAACAGATTGGCCAGAAGAGAAATTCCTCCAGTCACATAACAGTCAAAATATGAAATGCACAAAACAAATAAATTAAAAGCAAAAGAATATTAAAAGCAGTAAGGGAAAAAGGTCAAGTGACATATAAAGACAGACCTATAAGAATTACACCAGACTTTTCACCAGAGACTATGGAAGCCAGAAGATCCTGGACAGATGTCATACAGACCCTAAGAGAACACAAATGCCAGCCCAGGCTACTACATCCAGCAAAACTCTCAATTAACATAGATGAAGAAACCAAGATATTCCATAACAAAACCAAATTTACACAATATCTTTCTACAAATCCAGCCCCACAAAGGACAATAGATGGAAAACTCCAACACAAAGAGAGAAACTATGCCATACAAAAAGCAAGAATATAATCTCATTGCAATGAAACCAAAAGAGAGAGACACAAACATAATTCCACCTCTAAATACAAAAATAACAGGAAGTAACAATCAATATTCCTTAATATCTCTCAACATCAACAGACTCAATTCCCCAATAAAAAGACATAGACTTGTTAGTCTGGATATGTAAAGAGGATCCAGCATTTTGCTACATACAGGAAACTCAGAGACAAAGACTGACACTGCCTCAGAGTAAAAGGCTGGAAAACAATTTTCCAAGCAAATGGTAGGAAGAAACAAGCTTGAGTAGCCATTCTAATATCAAATAAAATCAACTTTCAACCAAAAGTCATCAAAAAAGATAAGGAAGGACACTTCATATTGATAAAAGGAAAAATCCACCAAGATGAACTCTCAATCCTAAATATCTATGCTCAAAATGTAAGGGCACCTACATTCATAAGAGAAACCTTACTAAAGCTCAAATCATACATTGTACTGCACACAATAATATTTGGAGATTTCAACACCCCACTGTCATCAATGGCCAGATCAAGGAAACAGAAATTAAACAGAGACATAGAGAAACTAACCGAAGTTATGAAACAAATGGATTTAACAGATATTTATAAAACATTCCATCATAAAACAAAAGGACATACCTTCCCCTCAGCCCCTCTTGGTACCTTCTCCAAAATTGACCATATAATTGGTCGCAAAACAAGCATCAACCAATACAGGAAGATAGAAATAATCCCATGCTTCCTATCAGAACACCATGGACTACAGCTGGTCTTCAATAACAACAATAACGACAGAAAGCCCACATATACATGGAAGTTGAACAATGCTCTACTCAATGACAACTTGGTCAAGGAAGAAATAAAGAAAGAAATTAAAGACTTCTAAGAATTTAATGAAAATGAAGATACAACATACCCAAACTTATAGGACACAATGAAAGCAGCGCTAAGAGGAAAACTCAGAGCTCTGAGTGCCTGCAAAAAGAAACAAGAGAGGACATATGTCAGCAGCTTGACAGCACACCTATAAGCTCTAAAACAAAAAGAAACAAGCACAGTCAAGAGGAGTAGAAGGCAGGAAATAATTAAACTCAGGGCTGAAATCAAGCAAGTAGAAACAAAAAAGAATTATACAAAGAATCAGCAAAACCAGGAGCTGGTTCTTTGAGAAAATCAACAAGATAGATAAACCCTTAGCCAGACTAACCAGAAGGAACAGAGAATGTGTCCAAATTAACAAAATCATAAATGAAAAGGGAGACATAACAACAGAATCTGAGGAAATTAAAAAAAATGATCAGCTCCTACTACAAAGGCCTATATTCAACAAAACTGGAGAATTTGGAGGAAATGGACAACTTTCTAGGCAGACACCAGGTTCCAAAGTTAAATCAGGGACAGTTAAACCATCTAAACAACCCCATAACTCTTAAAGAAATAGAAGTAGTTATTAAAAGTCACCCAACCAAAAAGATCCCAGGACCAGATGGGTTTAGTGCAGAATTCTATCAGACCTTCATAGAAGACCTGATACCAATACTGTTCAAACTATTCCACAAACTAGAAACAACCGGAACACTACCAAATTCCTTCTATGAAGCCACAATTACTCTTATACCTAAACCACACCAAGACCCAACAATAAAAGAGAACTTTAGACCAATTTCCCTTATGAATATAGACACAAAAACAATAAAATTCTTGCAAACCGAATCCAAGAACACATCAAAATGATCATTCATCATGATCAAGTAGGCTTCATTCCAGGGATGCAGGTATGGTTTAATATATGGAAATCCATCAACATGATCCACTATATAAACAAACTCAAAGATTAAAAACCACATGACCATTAGATGCTGAGAAAGCATTTGACAAAATTCAATACCCCTTCATGTTAAAAGTTTTGGAAAGATCAGGAACTCAAGGTCCATACCTAAACATAGTAAAAGCAATATACAGCAAACCAGTAGCCAACATCAAACTAAATGGAAAGAAACTTGAAGCAATCCCACTAAAATCAGGGACTAAAAAGGATGATTACTCTCTCCCTACCTATTCGATGCGTTCTAGTCAGAGCAACTAGACAACAACAGGAGGTCAAAGGGATACAAATTGGAAGAGAAGAAGTCAAAATATCACTATTTGCAGATGATAAGATAGTATACTTAAGTGACCCCAAAAGTTCCACCAGAGAACTACTAAACCTGATAAACAACTTCAGCAAAGTGTCTGAATATAAAATTAACTCAAAAAATCAGTAGCCTTCCTCTCCTCAAAGGATAAACAAGCTGAGAAAGAAATTAAGGAAATGATACCCTTCACAATAGTCCCAAACAATATAAAATATCTTGGTGTGACTTTAACCAAGCAAGTGAAAGATCTGTATGACAAGAACTTCAAATCTCTGAAGAAAGAAATTGAGGAAGACTCAGAAGACAGAAAGACCTCCCATGCTCATGAATTGGCAGGATTAATATAGTAAAAATGGCCATTTTGCCAAAAGCAATCTACTGATTCAATGCAATCCCCATCAAAATTCCTACTCAGTTCTTTATATAGAAAGAGCAATCTGCAAATTCATTTGGAATAACAAAAAACCCAGGACAGTGAAAACTATACTCAACAATAAAAGAACTTCTGGGGAACCACCATACCTGAACTCAAGCAGTATTACAGAGCAATAGTCATAAAAACTGTATTTTATTGGTACAGAGACAGTCAGATAGATCAGTGGAACAGAATTGAAGACCCAGAAATGAACCCACACACCTCTGGTCACTTGATCTTTGACAAAGGAGCTAAAACCATCCAATGGAAAGAAGATAGCATTTTCAACAAATGGTGCTGGTTCAACTGGAGGTCAACATGTAGAAGAATGCAAATCAATCCATGCTTATCACCCTGTACAAAGCTTAAGTCCAGGTGGATCAAGGACCTCCACATCAAACCAGATATACTCAAACTAATAGAAAAAAAAAGGTGGAGATAATCTTGAACACATGGGCACTGGGGAAATTTTCCTGAACAAAACACCAATGGCTTATGCTTTAAGATCAAGAATCGACAAATGGGACCTCCTAAAACTACAAAGCTTCTGTAAGGCAAAGGACATTGTCATTAGGACAAAACAGCAACTAGCATGTTAGGAAAAGGTCTTTACCAATCCTACATCTGATACAGGGCTAATATCCAAAATATACAAAGAACTCAAGAAGTTAGACTCCAGAGAATCAAATAACCCTATTAAAAAATGGGGTACAGAGCTAAACAAAAAATTTCTCAGCTGAGAAATATCGAAAGCTAAGGAATGGCCAAGAAGCACCTAAAGAAGTGTTCAACATCCTTAGTCATCAGGGAACTGCAAATCAAAACAATCCTGAGATTCCACCTCACACCAGTCAGAATGGCTAAGATCAAAAACTCAGGTGATAGCAGATGCTGGCGAGGATGTGGAGAAAGAGGAACACTCCTCCATTGTTGGTGGGATTGCAGACTGGTACAACCATTCTGGAAATCAGTCTGGAGGTTTCTCAGAAAATTGGACATTGCACTACCTGAGGACCCAGCTATACCTCTCTTGGACATATACCCAAAGGATGCTCCAACATACAACAAAGACACATGCTCCACTATGTTCATAGCAGCCTTATTTATAATAGCCAGAAGCTGGAAAGAACCCAGATGCCCTTCAACAGAAGAATGGATACAGAAAATGTTGTACATCTACACAATGGAGGACCACTCAGCTATCAAAAACAATGACTTCATGAAATACATAGGCAAATGGAATGAACTAGAAAATATCATCCTGAGTGAGGTAACCCAATCACAGAAAAACACACATGGTATACACTCATTGATAAGTGGATATTAGCCCAAAATTTCGGATATTCCAAGATGCAATCCACGGACCACAGGAAGCTCAAGAAGAAGGATGACCAAAATGTGGATGCTTTCACTCCTTCTTAAAAGGGGGAACAAAAATATCCATAGGAGGGGATATGGAGGCAAAGTTTAGAGCAGGGACTGAAGGAACCGCCATTCAAAGCCTGCCCCACAAGTGGCCCATATATATACAGCCACCAGAACTAGATATGATAGATGAAGCTAAGAAGTGCATGCTGAAAGGAACTGGATATAGATCTCTCCTGAGAGACACATCCAGAACATGTCCAATACAGAGGTAAATGCTGGCAGCAAACCACTGATCTGAGAATGGGACCCCCTTGGGGGGGAACTAGAGGAAGGATTGAAAAAGCTGAAGGAGCTTTCAACCACATAAGAACAAAAATGCCAACCAACCAGAGCTTCCAGGGACTAAACCACTACTGAAAGACTATACACGGACTGACCCAGGGCTCCAACTGCATATGTAGCAGAGAATAGCCTTGTTGGGGCACCAGTGGAAGGTCCTGTCAAGGTTGGACCCCCAGTGCAGAGGCATATGGGGGGAAGTAAGGTGGGATGGATTTTGGGGGGACACCCTTATGGGGGAGGGGAAGGGGATCAGGGGCTTATGGACAGGAAACCAGGAAATGGAATAACATTTGTAATGTAAATAAAGAAATATATCCAATTAAGAAAATTTCTATTCCTTATAAAGTCCCTGATCACAGGTATTTTGATTTAGCAAGAGAACATGAAGTGAGACTGAAGCCTTTGGCTCGTGGATCTGGGGAACTCCTGCCATTCAGCTCACACAGCACTGCAGAACAGAATTTAGAAATGCAGACTAGCCATATGGGCTTTGACGTCAAATCTTCACTCCAAAACTTGCTAGCTGCTTGACTGTAGTCATTTGGAATATGGAGATATAAAATAGAAATTAAATAATACTGCCCATTTCTCAAGAGTATGGAGAGGCTGACACCTTCCACACAGCATTGATTGCATGCTATTTCATTTTTTAAAAACCCTTCAAGATAACCTTATCCCACCTCTCAGGAATCAAACAAAACCTGAGGAGTATCAGTGTTAGAGCAGGAGCTTTAAAAGCCACATGAATAGGAGTGTAACTCAAGAGGGGCTGACGGGCCACTTTTGCTCAGTTCCCGCAGGGCTGGGTGGGATTCAATTACCAAGCCTTGGTTTTGTGTCCATTCTGAGCAGAAAGGATGTAATTTTCACAAGATGAAAGAAGATGGGTGCCTCCTGACAACAAAGACTGTGGCAGGCCACCTTGGTGTGTCTGCGGCTTCCCCGACCATCCTAAAGAATTCAGATTACAGGGTGGTGCTGGGGCTGCCAGCGCCAGTTGTGAACAGCACTCACTCTGGCTGGACTGTCAGCTGTGATTCCTAATTGCTTAGCAGTCTATAATTTCACTCACTTTACAGTTTAATTAAATTTTAATGTATTCCCTTTCATTAATCATTTTATATTACATAAATTTACTTAATTTTGTAATGTGTGTGCATGTATGTATGTGTGTGTATGTGTTTGTGCCATTCTGTGTAAGCAGGGTACACAGGACAGCCATCCTAGCATAAGCTCCAGGCCAATAAGAGACATAACAAACAAACAAGAAGGTCACCTGTGCTGAGAAACAGCAGCCAAGGTTGACCGCTGGCCTCTGGACTGGACACACACACACACACACACACACACACACACACACACAAACTTGCGAACAGACAACATAGTGGTCAATGCAGCTGGGTGTGGTAGTTGAGAAATGTGTTCTAGCACTGAGAACATGAATCAGGAGGATTATCACAAATTTGAGGACAGTCTGAGCTACACAGCAAGATCCTGTCTCCTGAAAATAAATTTTTGAAAAAATAAATAGTGAGGATGAACAGGTGTCACGGCACAGGTCTGATGGCCCAGGTCTCTGATACATCTCGGCAGGTACAGTATGAGGACCCTCTCACAAACAAACAAAAACAAGCAAACCAGGCCTGGGGAGATGGCTCAGTGACTGAGAGCTCTGGCTGTTCTCTTAGAGGCTCTGGGTTTCATTCCCAACACCCACCCACAACTACTGTAGCTCCAGTTCCCGAGGATCTGATGGCCTTTTTGTGCTTCTGCAGACACTAGGCACACATATGTTGCATGGACATACATTCAGACAGCATAAAAAGTTTTAAATAAAGAAACAGAAGAGTACTTGAGATTACGAATGTTATATTTTATATACTTCATCATAATAAAAATGTTCACAGTTGTCAGGTGTAGTGCTAAATAGTCTTAGCAATTGGATGGTGAGCCTAGAGGGCCAAGAGTTTAAGGTCATCTTCAGCTACATATCGGGTTTGAGGCCAACCTGGATCATATGAAAGAATCCCAAAATAAAAAGAAAATTACAAAAGCATGATTTCTATTTAAGAAAGGTTTTTGAAACCATTTTAGGTCTATGTGCAACTTGTCTAATTTATAAATCTAGTTGTAAAATTATTTAAGCTGCTAAAAGTATATCTCTATTAAATGGAATTGGCTTGTCATGAGCCAAAGGGGGAGTTTTTCCTTTCTTCCCTCTTCTTAGTTATCAGCGAAACAATATCTAGTGAGGTCAGGCCTTAAGTCTGTAGCCATATCAGAAACAATCAGTTTAGGCTGAGGTCCCGGAGGGGTTGCCTTACCACATCCAGACTGGTCTGTGTTTATGTGCACAGTAGTGAAGTTTTTACTCAGGTTTGTAGAGTTAGAGAAAAAAATGCAGACTCTAGTTTCAGCTAAAACCGTGACATGAGCAAGCCTCTCCAGATGAGGCAAAACCCTCTTCCCAGCACGTTCCTGCTCGGAGTCCACGTCAGCTCCTGGTCCAAGACCTGTAAACTGTGTCCTCGGCTGCGAGCGCATTCATTTTCTGTGTTTAGCTTAATACCCTGGTGGGATCATCAGGTACCAATGTCATGTCTATAGTTCTCCAAACAGACAAATCCATCAAGGCACAGACTATAAGCATTTTGAAAACGCCATACATTAAGAGGCAGGAACCCCTGGAAGAGTTGCAAATATTTATTCTAAAGCAGGTCTTAGCTCAGCTTTCTTCTGTTCAGAGCTGTGTGCTGACATCAGTTATTCAGAGTCCATTCGAGAAGGAAATAATTATTCACATTTTCAAATGTAGAAAAATCCAGATAGAAAAAAGGAAAGGAAAGGAAAGGAAAGGAAAGGAAAGGAAAGGAAAGGAAAGGAAAGGAAAGGAAAGGAAAGGAAAGTTGAGTGTTTGGATTTATACATTGGATTGTATACGTCTATGGAACTAAAAGATGTTTCTAAATGTTCTCTATGACCAAGTCCCGTGAGGACACCAGGAATCTGTTTGATCTGTGAGCTCTTCATTGCCCTCATCCAAAGAATCAGCCAATGTCACCTCCGAGTGTGTGGTTGGACTCACACCATCCCTGCGTGCGTGCTGTGCTTTGAAAGTGTTGCCAGCAGGGTAGAGTCAAGAGTTGGGTCCAGAAAACAGGCTGCTTCCCTGAGAATTTTGGTTTTGGTTTGTGTTTGTTTTGTTTCTTTTATTTGAGACATTGTCTCACTATGTGGCTGTGGCTGTCCTGAAGCTTACAGACATCCACCTGCCTCCGCCTCTAGAGTGCCAAGACTGAAGGCATGTGTCACCATGCTTGCCTCTCTTTTGCTTTAGAGACAGAGTATCTCATAGCCCAGGTCTCCACACATTCACTAGCGGTTAAGATGAATTTGAACTAATAACCCTCTACTTCCGGCCCCCAGGTGCTGGAATTACATCTATGTTCAGGCCTGATTCTTGTGAGGGGCTTTAGTGCCTCGTGAAGAGTTGGCCCTTTCAAGTTTCTACCTTTCTCCATGAGAGAAGTCAGTGGTCCACTCCCCTGAAACATCGTACATCTCTGCCTTGCCTGCTGGAGTTTGGACCTTGAACTCTTCCGCCTCCAGATCTGCGAGGAAAAGGCTGTGTGTTGCAGTGTCAGACAGCAGACTAAAATGAATGAGGGAGCCAGTGTGGATGCTTGTTATTGTAAAGGGTTTCCGGATCGTTCTATTTCATTGCTGAAGTGGGGGTCTGAATTTACCCTCTCAGAAGCCCTCCACAGGATGCAGATGAGCCCTCCAAATAGGATGTGATCACGGCCATAATCTCAGCCCCTGCCCAAGGCCCACCAGGCAAATGCTGTGGACTGAGGTATATACAACAATGCTGCAGTGCAGGACGTGGACTGAATCCAGGCAAGCCCCCCTTCAAGTGCTTGTCCATCCACTCTTCAGTACCTGGAACTCAGGTAACCTACCAAAATGCAGGGTTTTGTCTGTAAAGTGAGAAAATAATACTTCAGCAGTCACTACAAGGGTTAGAAATGCACACACCAAGTAGTGACTTCCACTTATTCTGACCATCACAGCACACAGACACAAATGAAGTCTCATAAAACATCAGGAATTTGTTCTTGCAGCAGCAGGGGCTGGGAGCATTGGTGAAGCTCTCTCTGTATGCAACAGGAAAAACACACACCCTGCCACTCCCAGCTTCTGGTGGTCCCAGGCAAGCCTTGGTCTCAACACCAGCCTCCAGCTGGCTGTCTCCTCTTCTGCATTCCTTTCTCTACAGGTTGTCGATTGTTGTTATTGGATTTAGGGACCATCTAACAATTCCATATGGTCTCATCTCTATCTAGATCCTTGAGTCACTGGCCCCAGAACACACCTCTTTCACTAACACCACATTTATAAGTTCTAGGAGTCAGGTCAGAGTCAAAACTTTAGGGACGGCCACCACTCAACCCATTCTAGGATATAATATGGACTTGACACTCAGATATGGGTTGCCTAACGTGCTGATGGCTCTGGATTCAGTCCCCAGGATTGCAGAGAGAGAAGCAAATGAGGGGAGACTGAGCTGGCAGCTTCCCACCCAGATGTCTGACCAAGAGGGATGAAAAGAGCATGGAAAGCTAACAATGGATTTCCCATCCTTCACACTCCACATGATCTGATCAGATGCCCCTGTGCCTTCCAGTGGAGACCATCCCCCACCTGCTCCAGCATCCACACTTCCTCTTCCTGCCTGGTTTAGACTGCAGAGAATACCAGTTCGCTTGTCAGTTGGAAGGCAGAGCTGGTTCTCCATCAGATCTGTCAGAACCAAAAAAGAATGGTGAACCCACCGGGGACAAAGGAAAAGTCCATGACCCTCAAAGGCCCTTCTTCCACCATTTGGCCAATGGTCCGTCATTTAATTTTCACCTTCACGCTTTTTGCCCAGTTTTTAAAGCAAGAAGCCCTAAAGTTAGCCCTCTCCAGACTCTAAGTGCACTGCAGTCCTGACCATCTGAAAAGTAGGACAGAGAAACATTATACCCGCGCCTGATGCCAGGTGCGTTGGGCTGAAATCCTAATCTAACTTTTGGTCTTTGCTGGCTGTGCTCTCTCTTTTTTTTCTTTTTTTCTTTCTTTTTTTTCAGAGCTGGGGACTGAACCCAGGGCCTTGCGCTTGCTAGGCGAGCTCTCTGCCACTGAGCTAAATCCCTAACCCCCTGGCTGTGCTCTCATAGCTTGTCCCAGATCTCTCTGTGCTAAGCAGCTGGTTTCTGTGGAGTCCGTCACCTGGGCTTCACCAGGGAAAGCACACGACTCATTGCAAGTGAGTCACAGTCCTGCCCAGTAAACTTCCTGTGTGCTCAGCACCAACTTGGAGTCGAGTTCTTCAGTGACTCTGTGCTCCTGACGACTAAAATTCAGAAAGTGGTCTCTCAACCCTGTGCTGCTAGCATTTGAAGACCATGTATGCCAGTTAAGACTAGGTTCCCGTCAGCCAGGTACTAAGGAAAGGCTGCCTGCTGACTTCCTCTTCTCAGGTTTCGGTTTCCGTCTCTTCCTCAGTCATCAAAAGAGCCACTGGTTGGTCCTGGCTTTCTCATGCTACGCAGAACTCAAAATTTCTTCTCTGAACCGTATCATCATCAATGGCCTCCCAGCTCTGATATTTTGTGAAAAAAATAATATAACTCTTGTCAGTCCATACCATGAGCTAAGCATAACGGTACACACTGAGAATACAGACATAAACAGCCATTAGTAACTGCCTTTGAGAAGTTCAAATGCCAGACATATCACTTAACCATACTCTACAGAAGCACCTGAAGGACCAGAAAGGGAGAGAGAGGATGGTGGGAAGAGAATGACGATGCCTGAGAGCATTCTCCTCTCTGCTGGTAAAAGGAGGAGTGTGAGACCAGCTATATCAAATGCCCTTTTTTTGGTTAAGGAAGGCAACACTGACAATTCTCACTAACTTGGCTACAGGGTGATTTTAAGAAAATATGTCAAGGCCTGTTTTAATGAGGTAATTGGAATGGTTTGAAAAGAAAGGGAATTGGGTCAAAGGAGCAGAGGCTGTGTAAGACCACACATTAGAGTTTTACTATAAAGGAGACAGATGCAGCAGTTCATCACAGGAGTGTGTGTGTGTGTGTGTGTGTGTGTGTGTGTGTGTGTGTGTGCTTGCTCAAGACAGATGCAGTAATGTAATCACAGGAGTGTGTGTGTGTGTGTGTGTTTGCTCAAGACAGATGCAGTAGTGCATCACAGGAGAGTGTGTGTGTGTGTGTGTGTGTGAGTGTGTGCTTGCTCAAGACAGATGCAGTAGTGCGTCACAGGAGTGTGTGTGTGTGTGTGTGTGTGTGTGTGCGCTTGCTCAAGACAGATGCAGTAGTGCATCACAGGACTGTCTGTGTGTGTGTGTTTGCTCAAGACAGATGCAGTAGTGCATCACAGGACTGTCTGTGTGTGTGTGTGTGTGTGTGTGTGTGTGTGTTTGCTCAAGACAGTGCATCACAGGAGTGTGTGTGTGTGTGCGTGTGTGTGTGTGTGTGTGCTTGCTCAAGACAGATGCAGTAGTGCGTCACAGGAGTATGTGTGTGTGTGTGTGTGTATGTGTGCGCTTGCTCAAGACAGATGCAGTAGTGCATCACAGGACTGTCTGTGTGTGTGTGTTTGCTCAAGACAGATGCAGTAGTGCATCACAGGACTGTCTGTGTGTGTGTGTGTGTGTGTGTGTGTGCGCTTGCTCAAGACAGATGCAGTAGTGCATCACAGGACTGTCTGTGTGTGTGTGTTTGCTCAAGACAGATGCAGTAGTGCATCACAGGACTGTCTGTGTGTGTGTGTGTGTGTGTGTGTGTGTGTGTGCGCTTGCTCAAGACAGATGCAGTAGTGCATCACAGGACTGTCTGTGTGTGTGTGTTTGCTCAAGACAGATGTAGTAGTGCGTCACAGGAGTGTGTGCGTGTGTGTGTGTATGTGTGTGTGTGCTTGCTCAAGACAGATGCAGTAGTGCGTCACAGGAGTGTGTGTGTGTGTGTGTGTGTGTGTGTGCGCTTGCTCAAGACAGATGCAGTAGTGCATCACAGGACTGTCTGTGTGTGTGTGTTTGCTCAAGACAGATGCAGTAGTGCATCACAGGACTGTCTGTGTGTGTGTGTGTGTGTGTGTGTGTGTGTGCGCGCGCGCGCTTGCTCAAGACAGTGCGTCACAGGAGTGTGTGTGTGCACGCACATGCTTTCACAAGAGCACTTAAGACAGGACATCTTATATTGACTTTTTTACTGACAGAAATAATTGAGGGAAAACTGTGGGACTAGAAAGATGGATTAAGAATATTTATTGTTCTTACACTGGATTTGTATTCAGCTTCTAGATCTGCCTTGTGTCTCACAACTCCTTGACACTCCAGTTTCTTCTGGCCTCTTCAGGTTCCTGCACATAGCATCCTCCACCCCCATCCCCACCCCCAAAACACACTTTTTTTCTTTTTCCTTTTTTTGGAGTCTCTCTGTGTAGGCCTTCACTGTCCTGGAACACACTCTGTAGACCAGCCTGGACTAGAACTCACAGAGATCCTCCTGCCTCTGCTTCTTCGGTGCTGGCATTAAAGCTGTGCACCCCTGCCTGCCTGCCCAACAATAAATCCTAAAGGTGAGAGTGATGACTTGGGGACACAACTGCTGGAGAGAAGATGCAATACAGATGGAGTTGTCACAGATTGTGAGTCACACACATGAGCACAGGGGCAGGTGGTCTCATAGCTTGGGAAAATGAAAATTCTGTTTTATTGCTTTTGCTTTTGAAAGGAAGTAAGAAGGTCATAGTCTTGGAATGAGGGAATGGAAAGACACGTGCTTGTAGGGATGGAGTGAGAAGTAGAGAGCTGACCAGGATCATACAGTTGGCTTTTGAGAACTTTCTGTAAGACACAAGCTGAAAAGCACTTTGCACACTCCCCTGTGCAAAATGAACATGTGCAAAAGGAACAGTACGTATTAAATCAACCTGTTAATGATCAAGATTCCTCGGCAGAGGCATCCACACCCAGGAAAAATTGTTCACTAACCCTAGAGGAAGGGAATTAAAAGCTGATCTTAAAGAGGGGGAAGAGGAACATTCTAGTAATTACTGAATGAACACTATGTGCTAAATCATTCTAAAATTAGGAACGAATTAGCCAGTGCCTCTTCTGTAAATAAAACTTTATTGGCACACAATCATAACTATCAACTGACAGATGGTCTACAACAGTTTTCTTGCTACAGAGGCACAGTTCAGAGTTTGCTTCCAGATTGAACGGCTCGTCAGTCCTACTATACTATCTGGACATTGAAAGAAAAGTAGGTTGCCAATCTTTGCACAAAGAATTAGATAAAGACCGATTGTAGACCTAAAAACACATAAATTGAAAACAGGAATGATACCATTACAGAATTAATAATTAAAAACATCAAGGAAGCACAGCTGGAGGCTAGACTGCTGACCTAGAACAAGGCTAAAATAGCCAGCAATGAATGTGTCCAGGGATTAAGTAAAGCAATCAGAACAAAAATAGAAAATAGTCACAAATTCCTATTCTGCCCCTCTAGATATTTAGAACAGATGAAGGAGGTCCCAAATAAGGATATGTTATGTCCCTGGAAAAAGAGAACTTAAAACCACAGGTTAAAAAGAGTTAAAATTCTAAGGATGCTGCAAAAAATTTCCCCAAAGTGAAGAAAGGATCAAATCTGTGGTCTTGAAACAACCCACTGTGTTTCGGGAGATTTTGCTACACTGAACCATTCTGATTCAGCCTTAAGAATCAAGAAAGTCTTCAGCCATTCAGGCAAAACTGACAAATAATTTACGCAAAGTCTCAGGAGATGATTTTCTCCTTCTGAGGGCCCTAGTGTGGTGTCGTATATTTGAAACGCCAGCATTTGGGAAGCTGAGGTAGGAGAATTGTGGTTCCAGGTCATCCTGAACCACATCACTGGATCTATCTCAAAACAGAAACAGAAACAATCAAACCTTCTGGGAAACTCTGGCCAATGCCTTGGCGGGGAAACGGCCAATAGATACAACCAGGAAGCAAAACCATGACGTGAGCTGCATTTAGATAGGAGAAGATGACGACAGTGGGCCAACCCCCAGAGAAGCATCTTTGAAGGGGATGCAGGGGAGGGTACTGGGAACCTTACTGTTTTATGCCAGGGAGGTGGGTCCCTGGGAGCGTCTCAGTTGATGATCATGCTTCTTCATGCATTACGAAAATGACAGAGAATTTAATGTTTTAACAATCCCAAGGAGTTGCAGAAAAAAATAAGTCAGAGTGCCTCCTCATAGCATTGTTCTAAGCATCAACAACATCAGGGACTTTAAACAGTCATTAAAGGGACAGCCAGCAAACCCTGTAGGAGCAGAGGGGCTTCCCTCCAGATTCTCCAGCGAGCAGCTGACAGCAGCAAAAAAAATAAGGAAACATCCGCTGAGTTCTGAGAGAACAATATTTAGGGAAAGAAAGGGCATATTTCAATCTCTAAATATTTTCCAAAATATTTTTCTCAACTTTTGAAGAGTACTTCTTACTCCTAGATACACCCACCTGCACACACTAACACCAGCACACACATATACACATAAAAGCAATAAACAGTAAATTATAAGGAGGAGAAGCTGACGACTTAGAAACACGACTGCTGGAGAGGAGATGGAGACAAAAAGGGGGTTCTCTTCAGAACACAGGTCGAATACAGGTGATCATAGGGGCGGACAGAGCTTTTTAGAGTCACCTGTGTCCAAGGGGGCTCCTCAAAACAATTAAGTTAGTTTCTGTGAGATAATGCCCAAATGAGGGTAACTCTCAAAAGCTCACTCAGTGACCCTGGAGTGCGAAAGATGCTGACACAAGCTACTCACCTAAAAGGTGGGTCACCCAGTGACCCTGAGTGCAGGGCTTGCTAATGCAGGGCTACTGAGAGGCCTATAATCAGCATCCTTTAGCTTCAGACTCTCAATCGCAACTGCTACAGGAATGAATCTCTGGGAGCTTTAATCCATGTGTCAATTTGAAAATCCTCACAGAAGAATGAAGACCTCGCAGGGTGGTGGTGGCTCACACCTTTAGTCCCAACACTGGGTGGGGAGGGAGGCAGATCTCTGTGAGTTTGAGACTAGCCTGGTCTACAGGGCTGGTTTCAGGACAGTCAGGGACACACAAAGATACTCTGCCTCCCCCCACAAAAAAGGAAGGAAAGAAAGAAATAAAGACATTTATTTACATTAAGAGGTAACTCTAAAGACAGATCCAGATGTAAATCTGATTTAAATATGCGATGACGATTATGATAATCTTAATTAATATTTGAATTTAAGTAATGATTTTCAGTTATTGTTTCTTTTCTTGGAAAACTAAACTGAGTATCTTCCAGTGCCACATTCACAGATTAGGGTCATTTTTATTAACTTTTCATCTATTTGCATTGATGCAAATGTCCACCTGATTTTATTTATGACTGCAGAGGAGAGGAGGTGCTCTCTGGATCATCTGGATTTTACTTTATGCTCCTGCATCTCTGAAATGCATTTTTCTAAAGAGCTACTGATTCTAAGTACCAGTAGCTAACGGAGAGAAAACCCTGGGACTAGGGATGAAGTTCAGTGGGAGAGCATTTGCCGCTCCTGAGCCAAAGCAAGGACTCCAGGACAGTACAACAAGCCCAACGCAGTGTTTCCCAAGCATGGTAGTGTGTGCTTTAACCCAACGCTCAGGAGGCAGGGGCAGGTAGATCACTGCGAATCCACCTAGCCTTGCTTTATGAGTTCCAGAGCAGCCAGGGCTACATAATAAACCCTGTCTAAGAAAGAAAGTAGGACACGAGTGAGGCTGCTACAATCCCACCTGGAAGAGAGAAGAAAGCAGTCATGGAGAAGCAGAAGGGAGGACCTGGGTAGGAGAGGGGACAGGGAGAGGAAGGAGGAGTAGGATCAGGTATTGGGTGTGGCGAACAGTACTGAAGCCCTGAGGACCCGCAGAAAGAATGGAAACAGGTAACCTCAGGAGGCAGGAGGACTCTAGAATGTACCAGAGACCTGGGAGGTAAGAGACTCTCAAGACTCAAAGAGAGGGGTCTTAGATGAAATGCTCAACAGTCAGGGGTGGGGGACTTGCAGAGCCCACCTCCAGTAGAGGGACAGAACGTCAAATGGAAGGATGGGGTTGCCCTCCCACAGTCAAAAGCACTGACCCAGAATTGTTCCTGTCTGAAGGAACTGCAGGGACAAAACAGAGAGAACATGAGAGATAGGAGGTCCAGTGACCGGCCCAAACTGGGATCCAGTTCAAGGGTAGGTCCCAGGGCCCTAACACTGTTACGGATGCTGTGGTGTGCTTACAGACAGGAGCCTAGCATGGCTGCCCTCTGAGAGGCCCGACAAGCTGCTGAAAGACAAAAGCTGGAACAAGCTGAGGAGGAGGGCAGCCCTATAGGAAGACCAGTAGTCTCAACTAGCCCGGAACCCCGAGGTCTCTCAGACACTGAGCCACCAGTTAGACAGCATACACTAGCTGACACATATACAGGAAAGGACTGCCTGGTCTGACCCTCGAGAGACTCGAGAGCCCAGGAAGTGGGGAGGCGGGGGCGGGGGGGGGGTAGCAGTAGTGGGGAACGTCCTCTTGGAAAGAGCGGTAGGGGCTTAAGGGGAAAGGAGGAGGTATGGGGTGGGAAACAGAGGAGCAGACCGGGAAGGGAATGAAGTCTGAACTGTAAAAAAAGATTAGAGAATAAAATTTTTTTAAATAAATTTTTAAAAGGAAAGAGAGAGGGAAGGAAGAAGATAAGGAAGGGAGCACAGAGGGAGAGAGGAAAGAGGGAGGGGGAGAATAAATAAACTCAACTAACATAGCCACTCTAATCCAAGATATTGCATGTAGAAAAAGCATCATTTTCCAGTGGATGTGTTTACTGAGAAATCTAAATTACATATGAGGAAGCTGCTTGGTTTTGAAAGGATTACAGAAAAATTAGTCTAATTTTTAGGAAAAAATTAAGTTGGAGTCATCAGTGATTAGGAAGTATCCCCTCGTGGAGTAACTATTTTGTGCAAAGAACTTTTCTCTTGGGCTAAAGAGATAGTGGAGAAGTTAGGTGCACACACATTGCTCTGCCAGAGACCAGAACCCATGTCAGGGAACCTCCAGTGTAACTCCAGTTCCAGGGGATCTACTGCTTTCGTCTGGCCTCCGTGGGCATTGACCTCATATAAGCATGAACACACACACACACACACACACACACACACACACACACACACACACACACCACATACTTAAAATAAACCTTTAAATGAACTGTTCTCAACTTCATCTTACCTTCTTAAATGTTTATTATGAAGTACAGGTCCTCAAGATTCTGAATGCACGAAGTTTAAAAATCACAAAGGCAAAACTTATTCACGATGACTGCAGTAACAGAAGCTGACCGCTAGGAGCTGCAGAGGTGGCTAAGCAGTTAGGAGCACTTAACTGTTCTTGCAGGTGGGAAGCTCTGCTCCCAGCGCTCACAGGAAGCCTCACAACTGTAACTTCAGTTCCAGAGGATCTAGCGCCCTCTTCTGGCGTCCTGGGTTTTGAAAGGATTACAAACAGTGCCTAGCTAAACATGAAGACGAAGCATCCATACACATTAAAATAATGTTCCCAGCTCCGAAAAAAAGAACCAAATAAATAAATAAATAAATAAATAAATAAATAAATAAATAAATAAACAAACAAACAAACAAACAAACAAATAAATAAATAAATAAAGTTTTTAAGTTGGCTCTCACCCTTCTCTAAGACCTTGGTTTGTTCTACTTGGATGTAACTTGTGCCTTCTGTACTTTAAGTACATACTAGCTTTTCTCAAAACTGTATCAAGTACAAAAGGTAAATGTGATCCAAAGTAGCAGTCTATGAATGTTTTATAGCCTAAGGAACCTGTTACCTTGTATGCTAACAGTACATGCCATTATCCCCTGCCCTTAGGAAGGTGGAGGCAGAAAAATCAGGAGTTCAAGGTCATCCTCCACCTAATATCAAGTTTGAGATCCTTAGGGTTTCCACTGCTGTGAACAGACTCCAGGACCAAGGCTACTCTTAAAAGGACATTTAATTGGGGCTGGTTTACAGGTTCAGAGGTTCAGTCCCTTATCACCAAGGCAGGAGCATGGCAGCATCCAGGCAGGCATGGATGGCGCTGGAGGAGCTAAGAGCTCTACATCCCATTCCGAAGACAAACAGGAGAAGACTGTCTCACTGGCAGCTAGGAGGAGGGTCTCCACCCACCCCCACAGTGACACACTTCCTCCAACAAGGCCATGCCTCCTAATAGTGCCACTCCCTGGGCCAAGCATATTCAAACCACCACACTGAGCTACGTGAAACTTTGTCTAAAAACAGGCAGAAAATATTTTTAAAAATATTTAATAAAAGCACAAGCTAAGTTGGATTTTAAGGCTAAACAAGTAGTTAACAGGATCAGCCCATCTTGTGGTCTATTGAAAAGAAGTGGCTCACCAGACAAGAGTGTCTGCTGTTCTTCAAGAGCAACTGGGCACCTGACACCCGAGTCAGACTGCTCATAGCCACGTGTGCTGCAGCTCCAGAGGATCCAACGTCCTCGGAGACTCCTGCTCACACGTGGGGGTAATGCCCCACTGCTCCGTAATAAATAAAAACAGATATATTTTAGAAGAAAGAGAAATGCTCTATTCTGGAACTGTCTTAAGTTCTTTCTTGGAGAGCTATGGTGGGGCAAACATAGAATCTATGTAAGCAACCCCAGCTTTCTGCCCCATAGGCATGGGTGTTGCTCGGTGCCGAATTCTCATTTTAATTTTGATGGACTGGACCATGATTATATTTGTCAACTGATCTGAGGTTGTTTATTTGTTTGATTGACCATACAGCTGTGGTATTTGACTATACTTGTTACTACAGTTCGTCTCATCTGTTGTGACAAAGAAATGGTCCTGATGACCTGTGGCAGGAGGAGGACATCCAAACCACAATGGTGTCTCTTTTGGTGTGAAAAGCTATTACTCCAAAGAGTTTGTGTATAGGGATTTTTAATCCTGGGTGGGCAGAGTCCTACTTCTTCCGTATCTGACTAGAGACCTTTGTATACTGTTCGGATGTGTGGTGCTTTGAGCAGGCATGGCCCCCCAGAGGCTCAAATATTTGAATGCTTGGTTAGAGAGTAGAACTACTTGAGAGAGATTAGGAGGGGTACTCTTGTTGGAAGATGTTGGCGTTTTAGAAGCCCACACCAAACATACTGGTGCTGTCCCCCCCCCGCCCCGCTCCCCACTGTCCGTGGATTCCAGTGTAGCAGTCTCCGCCCCGTCTCCAGCACCATGTCTGCCTGCACACTGCCATGCTCCCCTCTGTGACAAGAACAAAGTGAACCTCTGGAATTGTAAGCAGCCCGCTTTAGTGCTTTCTTTCTTGAGAGTTGCTGCAGATGTACCTATTCTTCACAGTAATAGAACACTGGGTAAGGGGACGGCTGTGTGAAAATTCAGACTCTCCTTTCTTATGAAAAGCTGGGGTAGCTGGCAACTGTGGACTCTTGAGGCACAAAGGGCTGAAGCAAGGCACGCAGGCCCTTCCGGTTTTCTGCAGCCTCTGCTTGATGGGGTCACACAACCTGGGGCTGACTTGAGGCCTGCTGGCATGTGAATTTATGATGCCTGCTCTCTATACATCCTGCCCAGGTGTGCCATCCCCACGGATAGTGTCTGCCTCTGCTTAGGCTTGCCCAGCTTTCTGGAGAGGTCTCTTTTCCACATTTCTCATCCTAAGGCCCATTTCAAATACTACGTCTTCCACAGGGTTCTCGTGACTAGGGGTTACCACCCGGTTCCTAAACTCCCAGGAGATTCTGTGATCCAGAGTCAGCTGTTGGTAACCTAGAGTCCACACTCCTCAGCCTTCCTAGTGTCTCTCTTAAACTAGACCTGCTCCGTGAAGAGGGGGTAAATTTTTTTCACCTTCCTCTCTCCTCACAGATCCATCTATCTATATACCATGGAGAGACTGTTCTGCCTGGTAGTGAGGGTCTTGAGGTGATGGGTGATCCAGGTGGGGAGCACTGCCCGTGTGCCTCCACTTGCCCCATTCTAAAGTTCAGTATCAAAAGATCCATTGTTGTCTTGTAAGCAAAGGCAGGATTACCCATCAATGAGTCGCCTTCATCTGGTTCCATATTTCTCACCATAGCTTCCAAGCATGACAACCCCTTGCACTGATCAATCTTTTTTTCTTTAAATAAAAACAGATTTTTTTTAATTTACATGGGTGTGTGCCCCAGCTGTGGAGGTGCCTGTGGAGGGAGTCAGATCTCCTGTCCTAGAGACATAGGTGGTTGCAAGCAGCCCTGCTGTGAGTGCCAAACTTGGTCCTCGTGAAGGGCGGTGAGATGGTCTGCATATGCTTGGCCCATGGCGTGGCACTATTAGAAGGTGTGGCCTTGATGGAGGAAGTGTGTCACTGTGGGGTTGGGCTTGGAGACCCTCCTCGTAGTTGCCTGAGGGTGCTCAGTCTGCTCCTGGCTTCCTTCAGGTGAAGATGTAGAACTCAGCTCCTCCTGCACCATGCCTGCCTGGATGCTGTGATGCTGCCATGCTCCTGCCTAGATAATGGACTGAAGCTCTGAACCTATAAGCCAGCCCCAATTAAACGTTGTCCTTTATAAAACTTGCATCTGTCATGGTGTCTGTTCACAGCAGTAAGACCCTAAGACAGGTGCAAACATCCTTACCAGCTGAGCTATCTCAGAGGCCCTGTTGCTCTCCTTCCAATGCCGACAACACTTACTTTACCTGAATCTGTTTTGTTTGGTTGTTCTGAGACAGAGTCTCACGATGCAGTCCAGAACCAAAAATCCTCCTGCCTCAGCCTCCAGAATGATGAGATTTCAGATGTATGGCACCATCCCTGGATTCTTCTTGAACCTTCTGGACCAACTAGCAAAGCCCATTGCACAGATAAGCCCTCAGAAGCATTTATCTAACTAGATCAGAAGACATATACATACAACTGATGGGATAAAATTTGTATTATGCAAACATTCTCATAATGTAAATGTTTCTCGACGTGGGACATAGCTCAGTGAGCAGAGAACTTACCTATAGCACACACAGAGATTTTGGTTCAAAACTCAGTACTGTATTTATTTTAAAAGTAAAATCATCCTGTTTTAATAATAAAATATTCATTTTCAATGTTAAAAAGTAAAATCAAAATAAAACAAGTTAAATGTCATGTCAACAAAATACACACCATCCCATATATAACATAAAATATTTATTTGCTATTTACATTTCATTCGTATGTATATCACATATCAAAAAAGAGTGAAAAGAAAAAAAGAAACACGGCAGGCAAATGTGCACCATAACCCAGGCAAGAGATCATCGCGTGGTTTGGAACCCATTAGCAGTCTCGGAGATCTCGTTTCTTGCCTCTCCTCAGTTTCTTGTGTGTTTCCTGACGGACAGTGTCATACTCCAGTATGGCCATTTTGGAGAGTCTCTGAAGGAAGTCAGAGGGTGCTCCTGTGAAAGGGTCGCTGAAGACAGAGCCTGTCGGGAAGAAAAGCAGCTGTTGCAGCTCAATTCAGAAGGCACAGTGACATTTGTGAGGCATGACCAGTGACATGCGGAACCGCTGATGCCCACAAACAAAACCGAATCTTTGCCTACATACCTCCAACATAGCAAAAAGACCAATGCCTACTTCTATCATACCTAAAAAATGGCAAATTTTTGAGTATATATCTCAAGAAACTTGGGTAAAATTACTTCAGGAAAATTAACATTTTAATGTAGTTTAATGTAGGGCTCGGATATTGAATGTGTGTTTTCTGTCACATGCAGTGTACACTGCCTCTAACATAATGTCCCCAATATCTAACAAGTGCAGCAAGGGGAGGCAGTAAATGTAGATACCAGAATTGCTAGAACATTCTCTACATCTTACAGGTGTCATTAAGTTACCTGACTCCGCAGTTTTTAGTGTCTGCTCTCAAAAAACAAAACTCTAACCAAGCACATCAGAAATGAGGGGTTGGGAATGTCTGATTCATTCAGACTCTCCCTCCAAATATGACAGAAATACTCAATGGTGCTTAGAAAAGAAACTGACTTCATAGTCAGTTTGGTGCTCTAAACATTGGCAATACAGATAGATACTGCAGTTGAAGTTTGTTCTGAACACAGAATTAATTTTTTAAAAAATTAGGAGATAAGATGAGAGGCCTGGGCTGAAGAGAAGGCTCCACAGTGAAGAGCACCCACTCACTGCTCCTCTGAAAGTCCTGAGTTCAATTCCCAACACCCACACGCTAGCTCACAATTGCCTGTCTTCTGTCGTGCAGAGTAAATGAAGACAAAGTACCCATATACGTAAGCTACACAAATTTAAAAAAATCTTAAAAAGGAGGAGGAGGAGAGGAAGGAGAGGAGGCAGAGGCTGGAGAGAAGGCTCAGCAGTTTAGAGCCCTAGCTGCTCTTCCAGAGGACCCAGGTTGATTCCCAGCACCCACATGGTCACTCACAACTTGTCTGTAACTTCAGTTCCAGGGGATCTGACGCCCTCTGAGTGTACTAAACACACATGGTGCATAGTACCTACAGCACAAACATACATGCACACAACGGCACCATACGCATAAAATAGTATTGTTTTTAGAAGAAGGATAGAGTGGAACACTCAGGGAGGGTGGTAAGGGGTTCAGTGCTAAATTCACCTTTCAGTCTGGGCTGCTGAGGAGGAGCCTCTTTGAGCAGGTAGTAGTGTGCATGAGGTGGAGGATGCGTGCAGCGATTTAAACTAAGGAAGCCGGTTTCATGGCTCCTAAGGCATGCAAAAGAGCTATGCTGGAGGCCTGACTCTTGGCCCTGAGAGGACAGAGTTGTGTGCAATGATCCTCAGACACATCAAATTTACCAACTAAGCAGAGCTTAGCAGAAACATTAACAAGCTAGGCTTGGACACATAATGGCGCTCACAGAAGTCTGGGGCATGGAATTCCTGTGAGTTTGAAACCATCCTTGCTACACAGTAAAACCCTATTCGGAAAATAAAAGGTGTGGGAAGAAAGCAGTGAAATAATAAAGTACCTTTTGACTTCTCCTGGAGTGCCGCCATGCTGCATGACTCTTTGGTCTTCTTTATCCTAAAGATTATGGGTGGTCACAAAATGGCACACATCAACCCTCGGTTTGTGACTTTGAAGAGCACAACAAGAGGCAGACAGCATAGTCTCCGTGACGCTCCCCTGGCTTGCCACGATTTGTTTCGCTTTGCTTGCTTCTGTTCTGGGGATATGCCCCAAGCTCTTGCATCTGGTAAGCACATGCTGTGTTCCACCAGAACTCACCTTGTTAAACAATGTCACTTAAGGATAAAAATAAGTGTACAGAAGAGAACTAACTCTACCATAGTCAGCCCCATCAGAAGTGGGAATGAACCAGCCCAGCGGTAGACTTCTCTAAATCAGCAGTAGCCTAGCACTGAGGCTCTGCATAGGCCTCTGAGGTAAACTGATAGAGGCAGCTCCTGAACGGAGGCACACGACCATGCCTGCATGTGTCACATGAGGTGCCTGGATCCGTATCTCTGCACTATCAGCCACTATGATCTGATGTCCTCCTACAGTAACGCTTGTCCCTGGAGAGTTAGGAGAAATAGGTACGGTGACACTGCAAGAATTCCACCTCACATAACCACAGGAAACGTAAGTCTTTACAGCTATTATCAGGCACATCCCTTGTGTGTTGTGAGAGTCACTGAAAACTTCTGACCCTCATTAAGAAAATTCGAGAAAAGATTAGACATTTACCAGAGTCTTAGAATCAAATATTCAGGGGGATTAAAAGAATGTGAAGAGCTGTGCACCGACAAGTAAATAAGGGCACTTATTTGCCAAGACCAGTTTTTCACAGAACAGTGTGCAATATGCAGAGGGGAATAGAGTACTTGAAGGTAACTTGGTATGTTCTCACTGCAATGGCTGCCACGAAAGCACTTCAATCAAAGGCAAGGAAAAGCTCTAATGTTCACAAACATCACGTCACCAGCCCCTATCATTCCACTTTATACACGAAGGCGCTAGCCGGAGTGTAAACAATGTATTCAGATTATCCCTTGCCAAGATGCATATTCACAGCTGTCAGTATACAATGTCATGAAGTGATTTCCCAAACAGCCAGATAATGAACAAAACCAAAGGCAGCTGAAATTGGAAAGGGCCAGAAAGGTCAAAGCTCAGAAGCAGGAGGGTTAATCATGGACTGTTTCCCAGACTTCTGGTTCGTTTACACTGAGCACCTGTTGGGGGAAGGGTAACAAGTCTGGATGAAACTGGCAGAAGCTGTTGCCCCAGGCTACCCTACATATCCTCATGTGCACCCTAGCAAAGAGCTGTGGCTACACAAAGTAGGGGAGCACCATGGACACTAGTGTCTTAGAAATGATGCAAACACTTCTCAGTAGGTCTGGGGTCCATGCTCTGAAGAGCACCTCCTCTGTCTGTACACTTACCATTCTTCTTCTTTGTCACAACACTGGCCCCACCAGCAACTCACCGTTTCTCTTTTACTATCTTGATTTCTGCCTTTTCTTTTGGAGATTATCATGTAGTTCCCATAACTATATAGAGGATGACCTTGAACCTATGACCCCCTGCCTCTCCTTCAGGAGGGCTTGGATGACAAGATGCTTTACCACACACAGTTTATGCAATGCTGGATGTCTCTGGACTTCATGCATGGTAGGCAAATATTCCACTATCAGTGCTATGTCCCCAGCCCTACTCTTTACACTTTGATGCTGGAAAACCTGTCTTCAGAAAATAGTCTAAGGGCTGACAAAAATCTATACGTAGGATGTCTCCCTTGTGATACTACTCACAAAACCAAAGATGTCACCAGAACTTACAAGTCTGAAATAGGACGTGGTTGGGCAGAGCAATGTGCACACAATAATGTAGCTAGATAGAAAGACTATACAGAATAAAGATCATATGACATGGTAAGTGTCAACTTCAGGAGTTTGGGGGTGTATTGGGTTTGTTTGTTTTGTGGTGGGTTTGTCTTATTTTGTTTTGTTGAGACATGGTCTCACTAAGCAACCCTTGCTGGCCTGGAACTCACTTTGTAGACCAGGCTAGACTTGAACTCACAGACATCTGCTTACCTCTGCCTCCCAAATGCTGGGATTAAAAGTATATCCCACAATGTCTGGCTAATATTAAGTTTTAACAGAGGCTGCAGAGAAGGCTCAACAGTTAGGAACAAATAGTGTCCTTCTCCCCACTTACATCTGGTGCTAACGACACCTCTGGCCTCCTTGGGCACCTGAACTCACACGCACATGAGTGAGGTTGGCTGTCTTTTTCATTAATATAGTCTAGTTATCGACTTAGGTTTTCACAGTTAACTGCAAGAGTACTTAACAGAAATCCTATTGGGAACTCAAGAAATAAAGCCGGGGCTAAAGAGCTCATCAGTTGAGAGCATTTGCTGGTCTCAGGGTGACCTGGGTTTGGTTCCCAGCACACACATCTGTCTGTAACACACTCACAACTCCAATTCCAGGAAATCTGACTCCACCTCCTGGCTTCTGCAGGTACCAATTGTGCATGTGGTGTACATACATATAGCATGGAAAACACTCATATATATAAAATAATTTTTTGGTTGTTTTGGGTTTTGAGACAGGATTTTACTATGTAGTTTGGCTGTCCTGGAACTCACTCCATAGACCAGGGGGCCTTGAACTCCGAGCTCTACCTGCCTGTCTCCCAAGTGCTGGGATTAAAGGTGTGTGCCACCACCACTCAGTCAGTAAAAATAGTCTTTAAAAAGGAATGTGTGAACCACCTACCTATAGTCCCACAACTTGACAGAAGACCAGGAGTTCACTTACTGCTCTGCTATAGTGTGGGTTAGAGGCTAGCCTGGGCTACCTGAGACCCTGTGAATACCTTTAATCCCAGAGCTCAGGAGGCAGAGGTAGGTGATCTCTGTTAGTTCAAGGCTGCTTCGTCCACAACATGAGTTCCAAACCAGTCCAGGCTACGGAGACCTCCATCTCAAAGACAACTGAAAAAATAAATCTAACATCCCAGACTTGTATGCAGCCTGTGGGTGAATGACTAAAGTTCATTGTAGTGGGAAGATCATACGAAAATATAATTCTGCCAAGCCTAGTGGTCCATGCCTATAATCTAGCAGGCACACACACCACAAAATCAACTCACCCAGAGAGATATCTGTATATGTACACACCTCCTTAAAAAAAGTTACAACACACATAATGTTTCTTTTTTATAAGATGGCCAAATGAACAAATATGCGGTATTTAATGTATGTTCTCGATGAGACACTCCTAGAAAGGGGGAACCCTAACTGAAGGATTTCCTCCTCAGGTTAGCCTGCAGATGTATCTGTTGGGCATTATCTTAATTGCTAATTAACATAGAAGGGCAGAGCTAACCGTGGATGGTACCAACCCCAGACAGGTAGCCCTGGGCTATATCAAAACCGTAGCTGGGGCTGAAGAGCTATCTAGGAGGTTAAGAGCTCTGGCTGCTCTTCCAGGGAACCTGGGTACAATTCTCAGCACCCACACAGTGGCTCACAACCATCTGTAACTCCAGTTCCAAGGATTCCAACTCCCTCTTCTGGCTTCTGGGGATACCAGACCTGCATTTAGTACACATATGTACATGCAGGCAAAACACTCAGGCACAGAAAATAAAATAATCTTTTTTTAAAAGAAAAGTAGCTGAAGCCAGAGAGTAGCCCGAGAGCAGCCTCCACCGTCTCTGCTTCAAGCTTCTGCCTTGACTTCCTGCCCTGATTTCCATCGATGAAGGATCATGGCCTGAAAGTGTAAATGAAAAATTTTACCCCTTGCCCCCATGTTTATCATGCCAACAAATGGGACATAGAAGATTCACAAGGCTGCCAAAGATACATCCCTGGTTTTGTTTTATGCTTGTTTCGTTTTCTTTGGTTGGTTGGTTGGTTGGCTGGTTTTCTGGTTTTTGGTTTTTGGTTTTTGAAGACAGGGTTTCTCAGTGTAACCAGCACTGTTTTCCTGGACTCAATTTGTAGGAGCTGGCTGGCCTTGAACTCATACAAATCTGCTTGCCTCTGCCTCCTGAATTCTGGGATTAAAGGCATGCACCACCACGCCCAGCTTACTTTTGTTTTATATTTATTTTTAAGTGTGTGTGTGTATGTGTGTGTGCTTGCTCAAGACAGATGCAGTAGTGCATTACAGGAGTGTGTGTGTGTGTGTGTGTGTGTGTGTGTGTGTGTGTGTGTTTGCTCAAGACAGATGCAGTAGTGCATCACAGGAGTATGTGTGTGCAGAGACCAGAGAGGTATCCGTTCACCTGGAGTTGGAGTCACAGGCAGCTATGTAAGCTGCCTAATGTGGGTGCTGGGAATCAAACTCAGGACCCTGGAACCTCTGAGCCACCTCTCTATCCTGTGGAGTGGTTTTTGCTTCTCTGGTTGACTGTTTTACTTTTGTTTTGCTTTGCTTCTTGACACAAGATCTTGCTATGCAGCTCAAGCCTTTAAACTCATGCAGTGGCCCAGTATGGCCTTAAAATCACAGCAAACCAGCCTTAGCCTCCAAGAGCACCAGAAGTGGACACTAGCAATTTCTTTGTAGAAAGGTGTTTTCTTTTATCCGGAAAGAAGTATTCATTGATTCATTGATGTCAGAGTTACATGAGAAAAGTAGGGTTCTCTTTTTTAGGGGGACAGGGCCTCCTTGTATAACCTAGGCTATCCCAGAACTAGAAATCCTCCTACTTCAGGCTTCTAAGTGCTGAAATTACAGATATGCAGATACAGTTAGGGTCTTTTTTCCACATAGAGCTAAGAGCCTAGATGCCATTGCAAGCATTGTGTCACTGAGCTAGAGGCTCAGCTCTTGAGCCAGGAAAGGCTTGTAGTGACAATTTACAAGGGTGGGTGACTGGCTAAATCTCTCCTTCCTGATAGAGTAAGGTTTTATTTGTCCCTCAGCCTCACTCACCTACAGTGTTCCCAAACCTGCATGCTGTGACTCAGTAAAAATCGTTATAGATAATCTCTCCAATGAGATTATGCATTTGAGCTAGACTCTGGTAATCAATATACTTAAAATGCGGGGGCTGGGGGGGGGGTCCTTTAATCCTTTCTGACAATATCACTGAAAAGACAGAAAAGTGCCTGTTCATCAACTTTAGTGAATCAGCTAACTTATAGCAAACAAACAAACAAAAACAAAATATTCAATCCTATATGAAAGAAACTGAATAAACAAGACTCAGAGTCATTAGCCCCAAAAGCATCTTCACTTACAAACAAATATTCCACAAAAGGGAGCCCAAACCAGGTCACCTACCTGATCGGAGGGATCTCAGCCTCGGTGTGCAGCAGGCGCTTATGAGCCTCTAATGGAGATGAACTTAAGCTCTTTGACAATTCTGGTAAATATGGCATTTTGAGACATTCTTTGGGCTCTTCTAGACCAAATGCTATGGTATGTTGGGATAAATAAAACAAAACAAAAACAAAAACAAAAAAAACCACAATCATCTTTGTTAGATGCTTAATTCTTCTGCCACACACAAGTACCACAAAGTGAACCAGCCAGTAATGAAAGAAATTAAGATACTTGTTGCTTCCAAGAGAATGAACTTCAAACTCAGCTACATTGACCACAGGGAGGAGTAGATTCGGAGGGTGGAAAAGAAGTGAGACCGGGAAGAGGATGATGCCTCAGGCCTGTAATCTCAGTGCTTAGCAAGCTGAGGCAGGAGAACCATAAATTAAAGGGCAATGTGGATATAAGCAGTTGTCCAACCTGGGCAATTTAGTGATACTGGGCCTGAAAATAAAAAGCTCAAAGGGACTGTAACAGCAGGACTTCCCAGAACTTGTGAGACCCTAGATCCCACCCCTAGAAGCCCCCCCCCCCCCCTGCAAACCAAAAGCAAGAACAGCATCAACAAAGGAAGAAGTCCAACCTTGCTGTTCTGCTGGGTTCCATGTTTTATTCAGACTCCCCAGAGGATTAGCACCGTGTTTAGATAAAAATCACTTTCAAGACTTCTGCACTGCTTGCTACTTGAATCCATCCCACATTTGTAGTCACAAAGCAGAAATGACACAACCCTCTAAAATCTTACCCTTGACATTGATTTGAATTTCCTGTCCACAAAATTCATAGCAAGTAAACACCAACAGAAAGCATCCAGACTGCTTCTGTTCACGTCATACTTTGTCAACTTTTTTTTCGGGGGGGGGTGCGAGTGTTTGGCTTGGTTTGGTTGTTTGGAGTTTTAATTGAGACAAAGCCTCTATGTAGCTCAGGCTGGACTTGAACTTAAAGCAATTTTCCTGCTTCCCAAGAACTGAATCACAAGTGTACTCCACTATGCTTGGCTTCAAGTTGTTTATCTTCTAGCGAGTATGTGTGTGTGCATGCATGTCTGTATGTGTGTTTATAGTGCATACAGTGATTGCATGTGCGTTTGTGTATGTATCTATACATGTGTGTGTGTCTGTCTGTGTGCATGTGTCTGTCTGTGTGCATGTGTCTGTCTGTGTGCATGTGTCTGTGTGTGTGAATGTGTACACACATATGTGTCTGCTGTGAACATGTGTGTATGTGTGTGTGTGAGTGTTCACGTATGTGCATGTATGTGCATGTGTGTGTGTAAGCCTGTGTGTGTGCATGTGGAAGCCCACTATTTATTTTGGGTCCCTTTATCAATTTCTTTCACCTCATATATGAAGGCAGAACCCAGAGTGGTTGTGTTAAGCTAGTTTGGCTAACCAACTTGCCACCTTTCTCTTCCCGAGTATGATAGATTAAGGAGGCTGCTAGGCCTCCTTTATATGCTCTAGACCTGAGTTCCTTCCTCAGTCCCAAGAAATCAAAGCAGAGGCTGGAGAGATAGCCCAGAGGTTCTGAACACCTGCCACTCTTCCAGAGGAACGGTGTTTTCCCAGCACCCACACAGCAGCACACAGCTGCCTGTAAGTGCAGTTCCAGTGAATCACACATCCTTTTCACATCTCCATAGGTACCAGGGACTACTTGGTACACATACATACATGCACACAAACACTCAGATACATAAATACATCTTAAAAAGTAATAAAAAACAAAGGCACTAGGTAGAAGGTAGAAAGAGGCTAAAAGTTTGAAAAGTCGCAGTGATACAAGCCTGTAATCTAGCACTAGGGAAGTAGAGGCAGGAGGATTAAAGGACCAGCCTAGACTGCAGGATGAATTCAAGGTTAGCCTAAGGTATGTAAAATCCTGTTAGAAAAAAAGCAAGTGAACCTGGGCTCCATGACAAGTTCCAGGCCGGCCAGGACCACATGGTGAGACTATCTCCGTGGCAAAGTCAGGACCACATGGTGAGACTATCTCAAACAATTTAAAAATATAGGTAATAAATAAAACAATTTGTAACCATAAGCCAATAAATAGTATTTTCACTGCTCACAGAACATTAACCTTAACACCTTCCATTTCCCCTTTCTGTAAACTTCTGTACTACTAGCTCAGTACGAATGTCACAGGAGTTACATAATGTCTCTTGACTGCTTAAGGGGAAAACTATCTGTCAATCCCAGGTGCCATGACTATGTTCCTCCAAGAGAGTAAGAACTGAAATGGAGTTACCTTTCCTCATCTTCTGTGTTTCCAAAACTGCCTTCCTCCAACTGCTCTCAAACAGAAAGCAGTTGTCCATGGAGCTTCTGGTGACGTTAGAAGTCTCAAATTTGATCTCAGGAGATAGCATTGACATTTTCTCTTCTTTCAATAGCCCGGATGAGAAGGAGACACTGCACCAGGACAGGGAAGGAAAGAACACAGGCATTTCTTGTAAATGTTTTCTCATATCTTCAGGAAAACTAGATATTAACACACATTTGCTACAATATGGAAATATGGACTCTTGGGGTTTTATTTTGTTCATTGAAAGTCTCACTATATTGCCCTTGACTAACCTGGGACTCACTATGTAGACCAGGCTAGCCTTGAACTCACACAGACACGCCCGCCTCTGCCTTGAAGTGTTAGGACTAAAGGCATGTGCCACCACGCCCAGCATATTCTTGAGATTTTAAAGCTAGAGAGTTTCAAGAATAAAATTTATTATTTTTTAAGCTTTTTAATGAACCTTTCCATTTGCTTGGTGATTTGAGACAGTGTCTCAAGTAACCTAGGTTAAACAGAATTCTCCAAGGATGACCTTGGACTTCAAACCTGCCTGCCTCCACCAACTCAGAGCTGGGGTAACAGAAAGATACCACCACCACCACCCCAGCACTTTGATATCCCTGAAGACCACCCCTTATGTGCTTCTGATGTCACAGGATATGTGGCTAAAGATCTGAACACCAAACAAGATCACTCTACAGGAGACAGCAATGATGAATATGAACTCAAAACCAAACATGAAGTGAATTTCCAGATTTGTGAACAAGACTTTTAGTTAGCCAGGCATGGTAGTTAGCCAGGCGTGGTAGTACACACCTTTAAGTCTCAGCACTCAAGAGAGAGACGGGCTGAGCTCTGTGAGTGCTGGGCTAGCCTGGTCCACACAGTGTGTTCCTGGACAGCTGGAACAACAAAGTGAGACCCTGGCTCAAACAAGAAAGAAGAAAGAAAGAAAGAAGACTCTTAGGACCACAGTCCAGACTCTGCTCTAAGGACTTCTCTTATCTTTAGAAGCAGAAATTACTGGCTAACTTTGAGCTTCGAGTCAGCCTTTCAACAGCCCCAGGACAGGAGTGGCAGAAAGAACACTGCTTGCTGATGGGAATGGGAAGATGAGGACATACAAATGGACTTCTGAACATTTCAGACTACAAAGTCTTCCTCAAGCATTTTGTCCTGCTGGGTCAGAAAACAATGTTCTTAAAACTATTTTCCTAGAATATCCATACAATAAATGCATGAAGACTCACTATACTGTAATTTCTAGATTTATATCTATTCTTGAAATTTCTGATGATAAAAGTTCATTTAAAAGTTCACATTTGAGAGCCAGGCATTGTGGTGAGTATCTTTAATCCCAGCACTCAGGAGGTAGACGCAAGACATAAGTTCGAAGCCATACTAGTCTACATAATATGTTCTCAGAAAGCCAAGGCTGCAGAGAAAGACTCTGACCATGTGATGTATGCTGTAATCCCAGCACTAGAATGGAGATAAGAGAATGAGAACTTTAAGAACATCCATGGCTACGATGCAAGTTTGAGGCCAGCTTGGGCTCTATGAGACTGTCTAGAAAGATTTTTTATTTTATTTTTAAGATTTATTTATTTATTATATATAAGTACACTGTAGCTGTCTTCAGACACACCAGAAGAGGGCATAAGATCTCTTTACAGATGGTTGTGAGCCACCATGTGGTTGCTGGGAATTGAACTCATGACCTCTGGAAGAGCAGTCGGGTGCTCTTAACCGCTGAGCCATCTCTCCAGCACGAAAGATTTTTTTTAATAAAAAATAAAGGAAATTTTAAAATACAAATGAAAAAATAAGTGTGCATTTCCAAGTGAATATGACTTCACAAATGTATTGATATAATAAAAAACAAGAAGCTACCCAGGCTTGGTGGTACACACCTTTAATCTCAGCACTTCTGAAGCAGACACAGGGAGGTCTCTGTAAGCTCAAGGCCAGTCTGGTCTACATAATTCCAGGACAGCCAGGGCTACACAGAGAAACCCTGTCTCTAAAAATCCAAGGGGGTCTGGGTGGGGGTGGGTGACAACAAAAATGCATGTTACACACACATGTGTAGGTCAGAAAACACTTGGTGGAAATTGGTTCTCTCCTACTTTGTGGATCTCCGGTTTCAGATTTAGGTCATCAGGCACCTTTATCTGCTAAGCCATCTTATGGCCCCAAACCACCCTATCCCAACATTTTTTAATATATCTCTCGTTTCTTTATTCACTCTTACCCAAGTAAAGTCAACACAAAAGGCCTGCCAATCCTAGCAGGTAGGCCCTCTGATAGTTCTATTTAAGTTTATGGAAGAATTCCCGGTATGCCTCCTAAGTTTCTGTGGTCTATTGTGTTTAATATCTTGTTTTTCATCTCTATCAATTTATATCTTCTTTTGGAAGTCTGGGCTAAGGCTTCTCAGCCCGTTAGCATACACACAGAACCAGCTCACTGGTTCTTCATATTGTTCTTCTGCACTGATTGTCTCTATTGCACTGATTGTCAACTCTGAGCTGTACCCTTCCTTTTTACTCTACCGGGTTTTGCTTTGTTCCTGGTTTTCTAAGACCCTGAGATGCATCATCAGGTTATCTAAGAACTCTCTGGGTTTCTGAATGTAGGCTATCTATATATTTTTCAGAACTGCTTTTGCTATATTTCACATATATGGATAGATTTTATCTACATTCTAAGTTGGATTGTAGAAGCTTTTAAACATATCTCCTTGTATCTCCTTGTATCTTCCATGACCTACTCACAATACCAAAAAGGCATTGCTCATTGTCTATACGCCCATTGTATTTTCTGTACATGTGTGTATATATTGTTGATGGTTTCTAATCTCATCTCTTAATGATAATGTACCAGGAATTACTTCAAGTATTTTAAATTTCT